>NC_133369.1:7749527-7998896 GCF_049309525.1 Garra rufa | reverse complement strand
ATGAATTTGGCTCCGTGCACAACATGGCGACCGTTGACGTTCGAGTGTGTGGGCATCGCGTTATGTGTGCCTCAATCCTGAGCGAGTAGGCCCTAATTGTAAGTTTTGAGCACAGAGAACTATATTTTGCAGCACATTACATTATATTTTGAACAGAAATTAGCAAATCGCAAAAAAAATTCGTTTGAGCAAAGAAAAAACGATTCCGTGCTTAATAAATGTATTTGCTATTATCCATATTAACGTGCAATAATAACCCCTCTCACGCAGTTTACTCAGGTGCTCTCTCACAAACTTTTAAGTTAATAATAAAAAAAAAAAAACACTTACCAAAATGTGTTTTAATCCATTAGTCTCACTGTAGTCATTATTTTTTTCTTTTTTTCAGTAAGCTTCCGGGATGGTGTAGATAGTTCCACAGATATCATATAATAAAGGATTATCCTATATGGATAGCCTATATGGATATGGATATTTATCAGTGATGCGCGGGTCAATGTATAAACAACCTGAACCCGACCGACATTTTCAACTAACCCTCCCGCAACTCCGACCGCAAAAAAAAAAGTCAATATTGTACCCGACCCAATTCCTGAGCCGCATGTTTAGGATATTTGCGACTGACACCAGCGATTATAGGCTATATGCGGTGGAGATGCGTTCACTGTCAAACATCATTCGGCAATAATTAGGTAATTTTGTCAAAAGTAATGTGATTACAAGAAAAATACAGATTGAATACAGTTCTTGTTTTATTTTGTCTTTCCTTTATACAGATTTAAATAGTTTCATTTTCTCCGATGTTAAATATGATCAATAATTATTTTATTTCGATCTACAGTGTAATAAAAGTTTAGAAAAAGATTAGCCTATAGCCCTAAATATATATAGACTACAAATTCCTTTTTTCTTAAATTTTAACTTCTAAAAATTATCAAGAATATTAAATCAATTTAATAGGCTTAACGAATTTTCTTATACAAACATAGCGAATGCACTTCAAGACGAAGTTTTACGTCAGCATTTATTCAACAGTTAATAACGCTCAACATTCAAAATATAAATATTATTGAGCCAATAAAGTGTAGGTCTATGTATTCCAATTGAGTCTAGTACTATACAAATTATAAAGGTTTAATTGTTAATTTCTGTTCAAAATATAATGTAATGTGCTTGCAAAATATAGTTCTCTGTGCTCAAAACTTACAATTACTAGCTCAGGATTGAGGCACACAAATAACGCGATGCCCACACACTCGAACGTCAACGGTCGCCATATTGTGCACGGAGCATATAATTCTCAGTGTATTTCAGTGTATTTTGTGCGTTTCTGTACTTTCTATTACTGCATTTATTTTGTGCAAGTGAGATGAGTAAAGACCATCTTTTTCATGAATCATTATCTCTCTGGTGTTATGCGCAGAATTGAGAAAATAGTAGGCTATTAATGGAGATAAATTGTAGCCTCTCACAGCTAGGCAAACGTGTGAATGTTCACGGTGCATTTTATGCAAACAACTCTAATATCGTATGCAGCATGAGTCAAATACAATCTTCTGTTGGTGAACAGTTGTATTTCATTCATTATCTGACTATGCATCCGTGCATTTAATTGCCATTGGCTCGTGTGATAGTAATATGGATCTTAGTAGTATTTTAAGTGATACTAGACAATAATAATTGATACCCGCACGACGGTGTAATTTACGTCCGGGTAAAGATAGGATCAGTCAAATGAAATACATAAATGTACAAATAAATATTACAAATTAAAAAACGATCGGAAATGGTCGCGGGTGCGGGGCGGGTTGTAAAAATAGACACAGTGGTGCGGGGCGGGCTGGCTCGGGCCAAATAATTTCATAATTGCGGGACCCGCGGGTTGAGAAAAAAAAAAAAAAAACCCGCGCATCACTATGGGTCAGTACTTCAGGTGAAAACTTCCGGTGATCTGACAGCGAGAGCGAGAGTTTTTCACATTGAGCGTTGTTCACTGAGGAGCTGCGCACATTCACACTGATAATGAACATTGATTTGCGCAGCTCATCGGTAAACAACGGCTGTGTGTAGTATATACGGCTCAACGTGAAATCACGCACCTGATGGCATTTACCGCTGATTACAGAACCGGCTTTACTGACAAAACACGCAAGAATGATCGGCCGATTCATATCGGTGCATCCCTAGTAAAAATACACAAACTTAGCTATATTAAATTGATTGTGGTACCTACAGTTACAAATGTAAAATATGTGATGATAATATTGATCGAGCAATTGATGTAAGGTACGTGAAAATATATGCGCAGAATTGAGAAAATAGTATTAATGGAGATAAATTGTAGCCTCTCACAGCTAGGCAAACGTGTGAATGTTCACGGTGCATTTTATGCAAACAACTCTAATCGTAGTTGTAATCTATATTTACAGTAGGCATAATTGTCATTGCGTATGCAGCATGAGTCAAATACAATCTTCTGTTGGTGAACAGTTGTATTTCATTCATTATCTGACTATGCATCCGTGCATTTAATTGCCATTGGCTCGTGTGATAGTAATATGGATCTTAGTAAGTAATATACTAGACAATAATAACTGATACCCGCACGACGGTGTAATTTACGTCCGGGTAAAGATAGGATCAGTCAAATGAAATGCAATAAATGTACAAATAAATATTACAAATTAAAAAACGATCAGAAATGCGTCCAATTTTCTATTACTATTATTTGATGACAGCAGTACATTTGGAAAACAAAATACAGCCATTTCTGCTTTTTTTTCTTTTAAACAAAAAAGCAAGCTGCACCCTTTTTTAAAATTCATCTTTCATTCCGAAATTGAATAATGAATGAACGAAAAAGTACACGGACCCGGTGTGTTTTGATCATTTGTTTTTCAGTTTGAAATGAAATGAACAGAAATAAGAAAACAACCTCTTTATTCATTTGTTCAGATAAACACAAAAATTAGATTTCGGCTCAATTTCTTTTTTCATTTTTTGGTTCATGGGTAGAAAATGAATAAACAACTGGTTTCAAATTTGTTTCAACAAAAACAATAGTACTTGTATTTTTATTTTATTGCAATCTTAAGAACAACAAAAAAACATTAAGAAAATCACGTGTTCATAACAAGCACAAACAGTTACAAATTATTTAAACAATAGATTTACGGCTTTAAAATGAACAGCTTTTGTCTCTTTATTTCTTTTAATGTACTCATATTATTATTATTAAGGTTATTTTCTAAATGAATAAGACGACATGATCTGCGTTGTAACACAAATAGCCTGAATGAAAGACCGTTGGATTTTCCCTTACTTTCAAACAAATAGTCTTCTTAGTTTTTGGATCATTATTAATTTAATAAAAACACAACAACGATAAAATAGCACAGTGATCACTCGCTTATAAACACACTTTTATTAACAAAATGATTAAGCCGGATGATATATAGGCCTATATCCTATAACCTTATAAATGAAGGTGTTTGGATTTTCCCATTAACACTAATGCACAGTTTATGGTTCATTACTACTTTAATATCGTACAACAAATGTATGATGTCCAACTTTAATGAACAAAGCAGAACAAAGACAAACTCAGGTCTATTAAAGGGATGAATATAGGCTCTATATATATATTTATTAACAGAAGTTGTCATGTCTTCTGTCTCCGCTATCGTCCTGTCAATGGTCTCTCGTCTCGTGCTGCTCCTGCTCTATGAACTCACCATTGTCTGTTTTACAGTCCAACTACATTCAGATTATTTCTAGAACAATGTTCAATATTTCAATCAGTGGGTAGCACAGCTTTACCATTAAATCTATTTAAATAATGTGTAACTATTTGTAGTCTACTTGTTATGGACATGTGATTTTCTTATTAGATATTTTTTGTCTTTTATTATATTTAGGTGTAATTTATGTTATTGCTCTTGTATGTTTGTTGTTCTAAAGATTGCAATTAAAAAAGAGTGAAACTAAATAAATAAAGGACTGTTTTGTTGAACTGAACAGAGGAACAACTGATGAAAGGAGCGTCCTGTGATCGTCCACACGTCTAACACACATTTTGAACCAGAAACACTAAAAATCAAGCTGAAATCTTTTTTTCTGAACAAACGATTAAACGATTTCTTGTTTCTGTTTATTTCATGTCAAACTGAAAAACAAATGATCAAAACCTACATGGACCACAATGCATGCACAATACATGGACCAGCCTTGAAACAACATACAGTCAACTAGATCTACAGTAGGTTTAGTCGACTTAAATCTAATGGGTTTAATTACAGTGTGATGCATTTATTAAACTGTTCTCTAAAATGTCCAAACTCTGTATATGTTTCCAGAGAAAACATTTATTAAAGTGTTAATATGAATGATATTAAGGTTTGCAATATAGACGGATTTAACCTCTGTGACGCATAACATACCTTTTTATTAAAATAAAAAACCAGGAGAATTTGATCCTCTTTTGAATGGAAAGCCAATCTCAATAATATGCTTTCTTTATAACAACTTGCACACAGCATCCTTCATTTAAGCAGACATTTGAATCTTTCTCAGGGCTACTGAAATGATTCATTTAAAAGCAGTCCGTGTTTTTCTGTCTTTCATTGATTCATTAATAATAAGGACACAGTCTACAATAACTAAATTAAGCTGCTGTCTCTTTAAAACTGACTGCATGGTTTGACTAAAGACATGATCGGCTGTGTTTACATGCACACTCCTCAAAGCAGACTATTGCACATCATTTTGTGCCTATTTCTGCATTGAGACGCAAAAGAGAAATCAATTAAATCACCTACCTAACATTTTCGTCTCATTTATATTCATTAAAGAGATGGTTTCATCAATTAAAAGAGTTTTTATTTTGTTATAGTCTCATTTTCATCAAAGAAATGTTGTTGACTGAAATGATGGTGAATATTCTTCTTCACAGAAATGAGCATTGCTCCACCTCCGTCACTGTTTTCAGATTTCTCCTGTCAAAGAGCATGTTTTAAATGAGAAGCAGAGCTGTTGTGCCTCCACTGAAGCAATCAAGAGTTATTCACATCCCAGCAAACACAGAACGTTCCCCTAACGTTCCCATATGGTTCCCATTTGGTTATTTTTTCGGGAACCAAATGAGAACGTTCCCAGAACGTTCCCTGTAGGTTCTCTTTTTAATAACCTATAAAGAACGTTCTCAGAACGTTCCCTGCAGGTTATTTTTAGTTTTTATTTTATAACCTAAAAAGAACCTTCCCAGAACGTTCCCTGCAGGTTATTTTTTTTTTAATCATTAGCATTTAAACGAATTAAAACTTTGCAGATGACTCTGATTTTTCTAATGCTGAAATGGATTTTTTTTCATCATAAACAAACTAGAATCTCATGTCCGAGATAAGCTTTTAATAAATGACATCAAAGTGGTCAAACGTTATAATGATAATATAATTTATAATTTTATAGCTAAAACAAGCCAAGGTTAAGTGTCTGAAAATCATATTATAAACACTATTTATTTCTTTACTCAGCACGCGCTTTCTCCATCACGCGCTTTCTCCTGTCTTCAACATAAAGCGGCGCGCTCACGTAATTTAAAAAATAACGGTCATTTCGTTTTACTGACTGACTAAAGTTCGTTGATTGATCTCTTTAATGGATAATTACTTATAACTAATATATATATATACGAGAGTAAATATTGTTATTTTAGGGAGATTTGACACGTCTTATTGAAGAAAACAATGTTAACCGAGACGTTTTCGTTTAGTGTCCAGAAGAGGGAAGCACCTCATCGTTAATTCAGCGGTAAGAAACAAACGTAATGTTATTCTAGTTAAAGTCAAATAAATGTTTTCCTTTTTTTAATGTCTGTAAAAAAATAAAATACACATTTTTAAAATCGAATATTTTGTTGAAGTCATGTTATTTGGTGCTTTAATAAACAAAATCTGGGTTGTTTTATGGTATGGTACTTCTACATCTTAACGAAATCTAACATAGTATAGCATAATTTAGTCTCATTTATGCTCCTTATGATGGTTAAATGTGCTCTGATTATCTGTAATGATTAAAAAATGGTTTAAAACAAGACATGGTGTGTAGTAGTGATTATTGAGATTCACATCCGTCCGCCTTCCGTGCCGCTTACTTCGGGACACGGGAGTGCAGACGTGCAGAAGCGGTACCGGAGTGAAGAAGTTAGGAGAACGTTCTGGGAACCATCAGAGAACTTTCAGGGAACCTTCTAGGAACATACACAGAACGTTCCCTATTGGTTAGCCAGGAAAGTTTTCTTTACGTAACTAGAACGTTCCCTTTAGGTTAGGGGAACGTTCTGGGAACCTACTGGGAACGTTCCGGGAATGTTCTTAGAACGTTGCGGGAACGTTCCTAACCTTAAGGGAACGTTCTAGTCACGTAAAGAAAACTTTCCTGGCTAACCAATAGGGAACGTTCTTGGGAACGTTCCGGGAAAAAACTAACGTTCCCAGAACGTTCTGGGAACCAAAAATTGTTAGCTGGGATTAGGGTTGCGCGATGTCGACCAATTTGGCATCGTACGATGTCTAGGGCTGTCCCCGACTATGAATTTTCATAGTCGAATCAGAATTTTCGAATCTTTCTATAGTCGACCGATAGTCGAATCATCTAGGCCTATGTGTGTGTGTGAATGGGTTGGGAGGGCCACGACACTATAGTCAGCAGGAGGGTAAAACAGTTTTTATTTTATTTTACACACTGCACACAGCAACAACTTTTAATAAAGCGACCAAAACTGCCTGCCAACTGACAGACGAACTTATTTAGGTTTAAATAAAAACACAGAACGCATCTTTTAGGTGCGGTCACACTGCACTTTTCGTTCCATTGACTTCCATTCATACGCATGCGAATGCTTTAGACCGGAAACGCAAGCCCGTGCGATTATTTTCGCATTTCGCTGCGTCTGAAAGTTCAAACTTGGTGAACTCTGACCAACGAATTCGTATCACATGACTCTGTGGGACCAACAGGAGATCGATACGTCACAGTATGACCTCTAGCTGAATGAAAAGAACATTAAATTTAAACATTTAAAACTGCAACACTGCGATAAAGTGTATTAGATTGTGTGTTTTTACATTTAAAATGTATTATTAGTGTCATGTGCTGAATTTAACTTTTAAAAAGACGCAGCCGAGCATGACGTCATATCACGACCGTTGCAGCAGCATCCGAAGGAATTTCGCACGCTCAAAGTCTAGTGTGACCGCGCCTTAAAAACGCGATGCGCACAACACAGCCTTTTTTGCTAAGCAACGACCAAAACAGCTGTCCTGTCAGTCAAATCAAAGGATTATAGCGCGAACGCTCTAAAATCTTCATTTTTTGCTGATAAGTAAACTGTCATATTAGCAGAAACCCTAAATAATACAGCTCCTGGTTACCCACGATAGACACCAAAGGTTTCTCCTCCATTTCTTGCAGTCAAGTAAACTTTCGCCATCACAACAGAAGGCCCGCCTCTCCATTCATTCGATTGGACAATGGAAAAGAACGCGAATGACGTTGGGCGTTTTTCTGCTCAGAGTTGATTTTTTTTTTTCAACTTCAGGCGCTCAGAGCGCTCCTGCAAAAACGCGGGGGGGGGGGGTGCGCTTAAACAGAGCGCAATACGCTCACTGCCAACAGAAAACCATTCAAAAGAGGCGCCTGAAAAACGCATTCGGTGTGATCGCCGCCTAATCCCTGCCGTCAAGATGGTCCGCATCTCATCATGGATCAGGGCAAGTGAAAATTAAATCTGTCACAGGGGTGGTTAGATTTATTCACAAACACGTTAAAAATATTTATTGAACGCTTCTTTCTTTTCACTTTTGTTTTTACTGCATTATCATAATCAAAGGCTGTATATAACGTAATATAACCGTACAAAACCAGTAGTTCTGTGTGCAATTAGACAATGAGCACCCCCATATTGGCAAAATGGTATGATGCTCGTTTCACCCGCGAAGATTCGACTGTGAGATCGGTGGTCGAATCAGGCTCCGCATATCGATGCATCGAATCTTCGACTATTCGGGGACAGCCCTAACGATGTCTAATGTGAAACATCGCGATGGACGATGGCATCGTCTGCGGGGGGCGGAGGCGAGGGATGGTTGTTGTTAAATTATTTATTCATAACGTATTAATTAATTGTAGCCTACCATGTCCACGAGTGCTTAATTTGAGCCGGATCCTGCTCTGGAAAATGTCCGATTTTGGATTTTTGCGTTCCGGTTTTTGTTTTTAAAGATCCGGAATTAACAAGTGCACTAGATCGTGACAGTGCGTGCGTGCAGACTAGACAAGATCAAGCGCGGGTTTATATAAATGGATTTTAAGGATGTGTGTTGGTCCTTAACATATTTTCGACCAGTCAGCTTTTTTAAGTTCAATAACGCTCTCATTATTTGCTTACTTAACACACTCTCTCAAAACGCATTTAATGAGCAGCGGAATGTTTAGAGAGAAAGCTTAATATCAGAAATAATACCAAATCAAGCGAAATATTATGTATTAACATTATAAACACTATAAACATAGCTATAAGTTAGTTACCCTGACTCCAAAACGAATGATTTAAATGTAGAGGTATTAAGAACAGAACAGAAATGAAACAAAATATATAAAGTTAAGAAACTAAAACAAAGCGAAACTAAAAATAGTGCGTTGGGCTCACGCACCTCTGTTTTTCGGCACAAATCCAAGTGTTCCAACTAGGCTTTGTATTGTACATTCGTATTTCGATGGAAAAAAGATATACTCTTGTTTTTGTTCCATATTTGGTGTAGTTTATTTAATCTAATTTAATTTAAACTATTTAGATTTTTTTTCTGCTGTTTTTGTATGCCTCATTTATTAATGTAAAGGAACTTTCATGTAATTCGTTTGGAGTTCACTGTAATTTGTATTGTGATCACTAACAACTTCCTTGTTATTATTTCCTAATAATAATAATAATAATAAAATAAGCAAAGATGCAGAAATTGAAAGCATGCATTTCATTTGGCTATATAGGGATTTAGTGTGTGTTTTTCGTGAGCGGGTTACTGCTGCGGCGGGGGCGGGGCGGGGCGCAGCGGGGGCGGGGCGGAGGATCGCGATGCCGGCTCAGCATCGTGATGTCTATTCGCCATCGGCGATGGACGATGGCATCGTCTATCGACCCATCCCTAAATCACATATTTTGGTTCAATTTATTTCAGTGATTCCCATTTTTTAACCTATATATCAAAATTACAACAGTTTACAATTACAACAATCTAGAAATACTTGATTTTTTTCCAGAAATGTTAACTTCATCACTCAAAATTTGAAATAACATTATATTAGATTATACTACATATTTGACAAAATATCCAAGGCATTTCAATCAGAATCTTTATTTATTTTTTTTTTTTTATACATTGTGATCAAAATTAGAGAACAATAATGACTGTAGCACAAGAGAAGATTACAACTAAATTTCTGGAGGCCATTTTGCCAAACATAATGTTTCCGATCTGACCCAAATAAATGAAATCTTCTCATTAGTGTGTGCTTTCAGTCTGAATTCTCTTCAACATGCTGCAGAAAAGCAATTCCTGCTGCAGTGTTGAACCCATTCTTTATTTAAGCAATAAGGTACGAGAGTAAAAATGGTTACCACACAATAAAAATATCAAAAAATAAATATATATATTAGGTTGAACATTTTTTTATAAAGTAAAATCATTAGCTGCCTTCCGCTGTAAAAAAAAGTAGTCCCTAAGGCCGTGTTCACACTTGGCGTCTTTTTTCACAAAAAAAGTTGACTAGGGCGTTTTTTTAGTAAAAAACAAAACAAAAAAACTGGCAGCATTCTGTTACAAAAAGCAGCCGAGTGCGTCTTTTGTTGCTATAACTGTGTGGTGAAGAAATGTCGAGAAAGAGCCTCTTTGAGATGTATATTACGATAGAGTTGTTTACTCATATCATACAACTCCTTGTGCTCCGAAACTAGTACGATAAGTTTATCTGCCGGCAACTTCTCAGTTTTTTCTTGTTGTTTTTGTTGTTATGGAAACGATAGGTCCCGCTACTCGCTTGTCATTGGTCAGCTGTCAAAAAAGCGCTTGACGTAGGGCGTTTTCTTTAAAAAAGTTCAACTTTTTTCAACTTAAAAAGATGCTCTGCGCTAAGGCTTTTTTGAAAAGACGGTTTACTCCATAGAATTAGAATGTAAAACAGACGCTGGCAGTTTGAAAAAGGACGGCAAGTGTGAACATGGCCTAACTGCTAAAGCTTGTTTACGTTGCTAAGGGTGGTTGCTAAGGAGGTTCAATGATACACAGAACGTTGAGTGAAGCGGTCGTGAATAAAACACAGCTGCTGACCAATCAGAATTGAGGAATGGAACTAACCGTTTTATAATGAGAGTCTCAGCATTGTCTTGCATTCATTGTAAAGATGCAATATTAAAAAATACATAAATAAATAAAATCACAGATTTTGAATGATTGATTTCTCTTGCAGTGAAAATGAAAGTAATGCTGCCAGATAAATTGGGTTTGTCATATAGTTAGTTCCAAGTGAAGGATTAACACTTGTCATATATGTTAGGTCATTTTGATCAGAGTTCTTTAAAAAAAAAAACTATATATATTTTTTTAATAATATATACTGTCGTTTAAAATGCAATTAGTTAAAAAAAATGTACTTAAACGGCCCTTTCCCTCCTGTTAGGATAATCATACGGGTTTGGAAAACATTGAGACAACATGAACGGTCCCTTAAGCTGAAAGCTGAATCTCTACACATTTCATTAGTTACTGGCTCTTGAGAGTTAATCGATACATTTTAACACCCGTTTAATGCCATCTTCACATCATCATGTGCTGCCCTTAAAAGGTTTTTACATTTTTGCAGTTTTGAGTGGTTTATGTTCTTATTTTATGTTTTGTTTTGTAAGATTACACAAGTCTTTTACTGTCAATATTTTGAAGTTTATGGGGATCACTTTTCTCCCTAAAGTGGCATGCCATGCTTGTAAAACATGGTAAAAGAGAGTAAAACAAGATTTCCTGAATTAAATGAATTGTAAAACACATTGTCATTGGTCTCTTTAGTGTGTCTCCAGTTGTGTTGTATGTAGTGTTTAAGATCAGGCATTTCTCTTTATTCAGCCATAGTGTCATGTTTGAGTGTTGGTCTGTGCCAGTAAATCACGTTGGTCTCTATAATGTTGTGTTCAGTGTTGGGCAACTTACTTACAAAATGACACACATTATATATTACTAGTTACTGTCTTTTAAAAGTCATTAGTTAGATTACAATATTACTGTCTCTAAACTGTAATGCGTTACACTACTTTTGAGTTACTTTCACCAAAATATCCACCGATTATAAAATGCCTAAATATAAGTTTATAGCTGCTCATTATACATTCAGTGGAGGATAGCGAGCATAAAATTACAGAAACATATTTAGGTAGGTCTACTGTTATGTCTATTAATGTTACGTTGTAGTTTAGGTTAAACATGGATAAGCACAAACCACATTAATACATTCATAAATAACACCGGTAAATAAAGAAAAGTGTTATACTGTACAAACATTCAACACAATAAATAGCTCATAGTCTATTTGAAACAGTTTTCAGAACAAAACAAGAATGAAGAATATAAGTTGCTAAACAAGCCAAAACCAATGAGGGTAAAAGCGAAACTGAAAGCAAGCATTGTTCAGCCGCAGTCTACCTCTCTCATTCAGCATGAATACAATTAAATGTGTTCATATTCCTGATGTATTTGAATGATAAACTATTATGTAAACCAGGATTTATACGTAACACACTTAAAAACCTCCTCCTCACGTGAGCAAAGATGTGTTTGTCCCGAGCTCAGGCTGAACGGCACGGATTGTACTACGCAGCACTATTTATTTGACCAGTGTTTCTGTATTTGGTTGACTGTAATTTATTCTTATCAAGCTACTTGACAAACGTAGAGAGCTAAGCTAACAGTTACTCTTCATTAAATGAAGCTTCACTACACTAAAGCTACAGCCTTGGCTAATGTAGCAAGCTAAGCTACGGACACACGGCAAAAGTAGTTCACTACATCTAAGCTGTTTTTCACATTTTCATTTTTCTATTGAACCAACATCAAACCAATCAATGCTCTCTCAGTGATCAATAAAACTGTCAGTCATTCAGGATAAAAGTTCAGTTCAGTATCATGTCCAGGGCTGGATTCAGCTCATATTCTCACAGAGGAAAACTACATTTGGGGGTTGAATTCTTTCTTGACAATCTTTTTTTTTTTTTTAAACAATGGCGCCCGTTTATAAATATTGAGTGAATAAAACAGGGAAAACACAACATTTGTATAATTTTATGTCTATAATTGAATAACATATAGCCTATATATGAATGGGTGTTTGTCAGAGTTTAGTGTTGACAGCTTGGTAAAAATATCCTAATGGAAGTGCTGTAGTTTTGCTGTATATAGCTACTGAAGTATGAGAAATACAGCACACAAATAACACTTTAATCTACTTGTGTTTGTGAACAAAGGTAGTCATTTGTTTTATGAATACAGGAGCCTGATTTTTGTTTGAATTGTCAGAATCTGTAGTACATAACAAAAAAACTAATCCCAAACATTTACAGTCAAGACTGTGGAAAACAAACACGTGGATTTGGCCCAGACCCTGTTTTGGGATGTCAAGAAACATTCTGTTGTAAATTTGTTAACCGACAATAAGAATTTTTAACAGAATCAATCGCCTGTTTTCGTTTGCTGAAGGTTAAAAAACCCGCTAACATCAATTGCAAGTCTTTGAGAGTAAAAATAAAACGGACAGGTCACGCTATGCTTATAATAAAAGTAGCAGCCTATATGCAGAATTTAGTTTCATTTTTGTAATGCACTCTTGAGAAAGCGGCATGTTTCCGTCATTTTAAAAATGTTTTGTTTTTGTTTTTATTGTGAATGTACATAAATAAAATTTAGAGTAGTTTCGAATAATGTCTAACTCTTATCTGGCGCACAATTAAGCAGCTACTAACTGCAGAACGCAGACTATTTACTGTCATTATAAAATACAGCCAGCCAAACATATTGAAAACCATGCTATTTTACTTTCCATCACTCTACAACAAATCCTTTAAATTTAATTGTAGAACAGAACCGAGAATAAAACAAGAATGAAAATATAAGCTAACAAGCCAAAACTAATTAATGTTGTTCTTTTTGCACAAAATGAATACATTTCGACTCGCAAAGAAACAGCAAATTAAGATTGGCCTATGTATATTTGAAAGGTAACTTGACTTTTTCTTACCATAGGCCTATGTAAAATAATTTTAGATATAGTCTAATCTGAATATGATTTAATGCTTACAGAGAAACGGTGCTTTAAAGTGAGCAACACCACAAACACAGACACTGTCTATTGGCTAATTCTGTCATGTCACACTACTTTTTTATTTTTGTGACATTTAAACCATCGATACAGAATTTATGCACTAAAGTTAAACGGAAAAAGATTTGTCGACACATTTTATCGATAAATGGCATTTCAATCAGCTAAATCTTTTTTTGCTAAATAATCCTTGGATGGGAACCTGGCTATAGTTTTTATTGGAATATTTACATTTATCCGCAAATGACTGGATGTGGAAAACTATTTTACCTGTGGATTTTTTTTAAATTCACAACCCTGCTGAAAAAAAAAAAAACAGCATATGCCAGTTAGGTATGTTTTGGTGCTGGGATGCTGGTTTTAGCTGGTTTATGCTGGTCATGTTGGTGGTCAAGGACCAGCATAAACCAGCTAAAACCAGCATCCCAGCACCAAAACACACCTAACCAGCATATGCTGTTTTTTTTTTCAGCAGGGAAACTAATTTTGAGTTAAAATATGTTGTTGTAACTTGCGTTACTGAGATTGTAACGCGTAATATTATTACCCAAATTATATTAGTAATGCGGTATATTACCACGTTACAGCAAAAAGTAATGTATTTCTGTAATATTATTACTTTTGTTCATCTTGCTCTTGGTAATGCAGCATAATGTTGTATGTGAGTGTGAGAGTGTGTGTGTGTGTGTGTGTGTGTGTGTGTGTGTGTGTGTGTGTGTGTGTGTGTGTGTGTGTGTGTGTGTGTGTGTGTGTGTGTAGACATACATTTCTTCAGTCCTGCTGTAATCCTGGATTCTCCTCCATGATCCACACTAGAAAACACACAAAGAGACATTCAGTCATTTATTAAACTGTTGCTATGCAGTTCTTGGGTGGTTGCTATGCAGTTGCTATGTGTTCTGAGTGGTTTCTAAGGCATTGCTATGCAGTTGCTAGGGTACTCTGGGTGGTTGCTAGGCTGTCACTATATAGTTGCCAGGGTACTTGGTAGGGATGCACTGAATATCAAAAATTTTCGGCCAAAATACTTTTATCACTGAAGCAACACGGCCGAAACAGTATGTTGACGCAAACAGAAACCGCAGCCTGCATGTGTTTGTCTGAAACAACACTTCTGCGGTGTGGACGTATTTCAGTAGATCTGGGAAAGACCCACAGATAGCGATTTGCAAAACTTGTAAAGCCAAAATTTCAAGAGGGGTGTTTCTGCAGTCGTGTGTGCAGCCAGTGATGAGAGCAGAGATCCAGACAGATGTAGCTTTCAATGAGTGAGAAACAATGGCTTTACGTTGGTGTTACGTCACAACATTTTAAAGATATGCCTTTTCTATATTTTTATAAATATTTATGTTTTAAACCGTGGAGGTGAGCCAATGGAGATCACACAAGCAACGTGAAAACTGCGCAATATGTGAAAGTGAAAGTAAAAACTGACAGTGCTTTCAGCATCTGACATGCATTCTCTGAGACAATGAGAGACGATTATACTTCATATGCTGATATTAATTTGTCCCCTACTATTGTGTAAGGGTTGTTTTTTGAAAGACTGAAATAAAGCTCTTAATTTGATGAAACTTCAAAAGGCTATCCATTGAATAAATATGAGCGCTGCACGTTTCAAAGTCATTTGCTGCACTGCTTTGTTTACCATTCTGACAGCGCCTCCTGCTGGAAGAGAAACACGTAGAGTTGGAAATGTGAACTGATGGATAATGTGTTATTTAAAAAAAATTTAAACAAAGGCAGTAAAATATATGTGTATGTTATTTAAGTAATATAATAATTGATTGATAATAATTGTTTAAATTAATATAACTGATTTATTCTTTGAAACTTTAATATTAATTTATACAATTGCAATGCCTTGATTTTATTTAAAATAGTACAGTCATAGCCATAAATGCAATGGTACTAATAATTGACATGATTCTTTCGGTGTTTCGTTTTCTGACAAGAATTTTCATTTCGGTGCATCCCTAGTACTTGGGTGGTTCCATTGATGCTGATAACATTGCTATGCTGTTGCTAAGGCACTCAGTGTGGTTGCTAGGGTGTTACTATGTAGTAGTTAAGGTGTTCTGGGTGGTTTCTAGAGTGTTGCTATGCAGTTGCTAGGCTGCTGAAATATGGTTGCTAGGGTATTTGCTGTGGGGTTGATAACACATTCTGGGTGGTTGCTAGGGTGTTGCTATGAAACTATAGAGTTAATAACTTGACAATTAATACAGTGATAGTTAGGGCTGGGCGGTATACCTTTTCATACCGAATACCGGTGTTTTTTTTTTTTATGATATTCATTTTTCATATACCCCAATACCGGTGAGTGTGTGCGTACAAAGCGCTGGGAACACGTATGTTGACGCAAACAGAAACCGCAGCCTGCACGTGCTTGTCTGAAGCAACACATCTGAGGTGTGGACGTATTTCAGTATATCTGAGAAAGACCCAGGGTTAGCGATTTGCAAAACTTGTAATGCCGAAATTTCAAGAGGGGGTGTGTCTGCAGTGATGAGAGCAGAGATCGGCACATTGTGCGCAGACAGATGTAGCTTTCAGTGAGAGAAAAACAATGGCTTTACGTTGGTGTTACGTCGCAATATTTTAAAGATATGTATTTTCTATATACTGTATTTTTATTAATATTTATGTTTTAAAGCCAATGGATATCACACAAGCAACGTGGAAACTGATCAATATGTTAAAGTGAAAGTAAAAACTGACTTTCAGCATCTGATGTGCATTCTTTCAGACACTGAGAGACGATTATACTTCATATGCTGATATTAATTTAGTCCCTTAATATTTTTCTTGTGCCCCGAACATGGTGGGGAAAAAATAAAAAAGAAACGTATTTTGTGTAAGGTTTGTTTTTGAAAGTCTTAAATAAAGCTCTTAATTTTCATTGATGACTGCAGTGTTATTAGGGGGTTATGAAAGTCATAATTATGATTTCAGGTGGTCTTAAATGTGGGGACTGAAAGACAAGAATTGCGATGAAACTTCAAAAGGCTATCCATTGAATAAATATGAGCGCTGCACGTTTCAAAATCATTTGTTGCGCTACTTTGTATACTACCATTCTGACAGCGCCTCCTGCTGGAAGAGAAACGCGTAGACTTGTAAATGTGAACTTGTGAAGAATGCACAATAAAGTGTTGTGTATTTTGACTGCAAATCATGAATTCTGATTTCTTCACCTCATTACAATTATGAGTGCCACTGTCACTTCTTTGTGAACAGCAGCATTTTGTGAGACCAATCAAACCTGGGTTAATACTAGTCCAGTCAATGTAAGCCAATATACTGCAGTAATTATTCTCTAATTTATTAGGAAATGTGGTTAACACCTAGTCATGCATGAAAAAAAATAATACCGTCATATACCGTGATACCGTATAATTTTGAAAAATACCGTGATATAAATTTTTGGTCATACCGCCCAGCTCTAGTGATAGTCAGGGTGAATGTGAACAGGTATAAATGAGAATGAGCAAACCTTTAATTGAAAGAGTCCAACATACAGCAAACGCAGTAATATTGTGAAATATTTTAACTGTTTCTATTTGAATATATTTTAAAATGTAATTTCTGTGATCAAACTAAATATTCAGCATCATTACTCCAGGCATGTGTTACATGATCCTCAGAAATCATTCTAATAAGCTGATTTACTGCTCAGGAAACACTTTGTCACACAGGGCCATGTGGGTTTGGATTTTGTTTTCCCTTCATAAAACCATGTTGTGTTTACTTGTGCTATCTTTGATTAATATTTAAACTTTTTTGATGATCTGAAACATTAAAGTGTAAAAAAATCAGGAAGAAAGTCAACACTTTTTAACAGCACTGTATGTTCACACATTTCTTCCAGGTTTTAATTTTAATAGTAAATCCCATTTGTTTGCCAGAAAATAAAGTTTGCTTAATTTTCAATAATTAAAAGATAAATTTAATTAATGTTTTATGCTATTATTTGATAACCAGAAATTTTTAAATACACAATACAGAATTTCTTTTAAGAACACATTTGAATAAATGAAGCATGCATTCAATTAATTAGTCATGCTAAAACACTGAGTTTGATAACATTAGAATAAATGGTAAAAGACGTGCGAGAGAGCCATTCTTCCGGACAAATGTGTGTCTAGAAATGATCAGTGTGTCATCTGAACGTTTTTATATCCAGTCTCCACCAGAGCTGCTCCTGTCAGTTTTACAAGCTTGCAGAGAAAGGCTTACCAAAACAAAGTTGTCCTTTTTCATGTTTTCTTGGTTAGTAGATGCACCGGAGATACGATTATAGCTCTTAAACACGGAAAAAGTCTTGTTCATGTAACCTTTAACACATGCCAGAATCATGATAGCAAAACATAATTACTTAATTTCAATTAATTATTATTATCATTTTATTGTTGTTGTTTCTCAGGGACTGAACTGGTCTAAAACAAGGATTCTGCAGCAGTCAAATCTATTCCTGTTCTTCACAAGAGCTTGAAGAAACAGCGAGATTGAGTCTCAAAGCAGACCACAAACTCAACAGCTGCATCAAATGTGATATCTATCTATACATATATATATAGATTATTCCGCCACAGGAACTGATTATTGATATAATAATAATTAATAAGATAACTGTAGGAAAACTTAAATTCTCATAATCAACTTTGCTGACTCTATCTTCAAACGGGTGTAGCGTAGTCCAACAAATCATGCATCATATGCATCAAAAATTGTTAATTGTGACTGGTTTGATCAGCACTGTTCACATATTATTCTCAGGAGGAAGCATGTGTGAAGGAGGTAAACGACAACAATGCATGCGCAATGTTTAAGATGTTATGGCAAGTATAAACGCATGAATTGGATATGGCTCACAATTGAAAGAATGTGTAAACGAACAGTCAAAAAATTATAAAGACAACAAATCTGAATCGGTCATCGAGACCTGCAGCGTAAACAAGGCCTAAGAAACATTGCTGTCCGGGTGCTGCTCAACTTATTTGTTGAAACCATTGTGTATTCTTATTTAAATTTTTGCATTGCTCTGTAATCTGTTACTTGTAAATTAAGGAACAAAAAAACCTAACTTTGAATATTACAAGTTGTTAATGTTTGCAACATAAATCATTTTGAATATGTTTGTTTTTTCCTTTTATGAAAGCTGTAGGAAGATGGCTGCCATGTTTGTTGTATTTCACTCAGTGTTGGGTGTAACGCGTTACTAAGTAACACGTTACTGTAATTAAAATACTTTTCCACTGAAAAAGTAGAGTAACTGATTACAGTTCATTTTTAAGTATTTTAATTACAGTTACGTTTGATGTACTTGCGTTACACTGTTAAATAATCAAACTCGCTGAATATCATTATTTAATTTGATTAATTAATCTTCTAAATGTGAAAGTTAACTCTGTTGCTTTAAAATCATTGAAGTGCAGGTGCACGTGATTTCGCGCAAGTATGCTGCATACTCTCATATCGTATCCTTAAAGCGGATGTTGGACTCAGCTGAAGCCAGTGGCAGTTTTGCGAAATGGAAATATACCCATTACTTCGGTTTTCTGAAACAAGCAGACAAGAACATTACAGTCAAATGTAAGCTATGTCCTGGGGTGAAAAAACTATCGGCCGCTGCACTGTCAATAACACGAGTACTAAAGCACCTGACCTACAGCATAGACGAACACTTCTGTGTGATCCTTCATATTCGACTGATAAAACTGCGGCAACTCCTGCTAAACAGGCAAAACTTGATTTTACTTCGGTAGCGCAGAAAAGTGTCTGAATGAGTAAGGATACAGTTCACTTTGTTGAAACAAATGACATGATTACAAAAACGGTCATTACAATTTTTTAAATATTAAAATATTGGATAGTATTATAAAAACTCCTTGAAATTCTAAATAATAATCACAAAATATTATTGAACAAAAACGTATTTCATTGAAAAAATGGTAAAACCACAGTAATTTCGGTGAAGCAAATGCGTTTATATAATACAGTGACTATACTGCCATCTATTGGTGGTCCGGTTTTATATTTAAAGATAGGCTATTGCATTCTTCCAAACATTTTAGATTTGTTTAAAAAAAGTAAAACATATATTGAACTCATTGTTTGAAATTAAGTTTCACGTTTACAGGGTGATACATGTCATGTTTAACTTTTCTTAAGTTTCTTAAGAATAAAATACATTTTTATTATTCTGGAATTGTGTTTCTTACCGAAAGAAGGTTACATTTCTTACAAAAAAGTTTATTATTATTATTATAGAATGTTTTCATAGAATCTAATATAGATTTATTAAAAAAGCTAAAATGCTAAACTATTTCATGTTTGACTCATGTTTTATTTAATTATCTATTATTTAAAGAGTTTAATTTCTTTTTTTTTTCGTCCACTCAAGGTTTATAGGGATTTTAAGAAGTATTTAGTTAAAAACCCTCTGGTTGTGTTCGGGTCAAATTGACCCGAAAAAGATTTTCATTTTCCCAAAAATATTAGTTAATGTTATCGCCTTGGACTCAAATTTCCTGACTTTATTCACACAGAGTATAAGTATAAGTACTTCTCATAAAATTTTTAAAAAATTTATTTATTTTTTGTGGGTTTTATTTAACCTAGTCACACTCCTGGTGTTCCCGGTCAGAAATGACCGGACTCCAAACAATTGCTTATAAATCTCTTATTATGCTATATTATCGCTAAATATTGGATTCATTCTTTTTGTCAACTTGTTTTCTTTCATTTAGGACTGGTTTTGTGTTTCTATTTGCATCTGATTAATCGTAGGCCTCATTTATCTGAGAGTAGGTACCATGTTTTTTGAGTGAAAAAATAATTTTGTGTGAATAATTTTCACAATATGAAACAAAAAATTATAAAAATTTGCACTGTTTCTCACACTAATGTGCCCTAATGTTTAATCAGGAAGTTTGCTTTTAAATGCTTTTATTTTGTACAAAATTGCAAAAAGTCACACTTGTGGTGTTCCCGGTCAAAAATGACCGGACTCCAAAGAATTGCTTATAAATCTTTCATTTTTCTATATTATCACCAAATATTGGATTCATTCTTCTTGTCAACTTGTTTTCTTTCATTTAGGACTGGTTCTGTGTTTCTATTTGCATCCGATTAATCGTAGGCCTCATTTATCTGAGAGTAGTTACCGTGTTTTTTGAGTGAAAAAAGCATTTTTTTATGAATAATTTTCACAAAAATAAACAAAATAATATGAAAATTTGCACTGTTTCTCACACTACTGTGCTTTTATGTTTAATCAGGAAGTTTGCTTTAAAAAGCTTTTATTTTGTACAAAATTGCACCAAGTCACATTTGTCAAAAATGTCCGGCCATTGAAGTGAATGGGGGAGATCACAAAGAACAGGACCTTTATTTGAAATGGTTTTATTTTCTAAAAAGGGGCACAAATTAACACTTATGCAGTTCCCTGTAAAATCTGACGATTGTGACACAAAAAAGAACACGTTCAGTTTATTTATATTATAACATTTTATGGAACAACAAACCAAAACTGTTATATTTCAGTTCCTGCAAACAGACACTGTCAAACTGAGACAATATCATGTAACAACAAATCTGACTATTGTGACAGAAAAAAAAAACACATTAGCATTGCCATATAGAGAACCACTTCAACGAACACCTGGTTATTGTTTGAACTCATGCATGCATTGACACTAGCATTATGTGTCTTGCAAATGTTTTTTTTTTTTTAATTATTCACATGACTCTCAAATAAATTTTGCAAATGTTTGCTCTCCATTTGCAACAGACCATGGATGTTTTCACATCTTTTGGGGCACAAAATGTGCATCTCTTCATTTTCTCTCAAAACCTATTGTCATAATGTTTTAAATGTTCAGGAGCACAACATGCAACTGAACACTAATTGTGATTTTTTTGCCCCGATTTTCCACCGATTTACAGTCTGGAGAAACTGAGGATAGTTGCTGAAAGTCAGGGCAAATCTTCAGATTTGAGTCGATGGATTCCATAAAAAAAATTGCGTAGTGTATGATGGTCACAGACTCCGAATTTTTAGCTTCAGACTTTGATTTCATCTAGTCGGAGGATAATCAAACATGTTTGATATTTTTAGCCCATTTAAGAACCTATACTGTTTTCATTTGTTATGCGACTCATAGCAAAAAGGCGCACGTTTCTGCATGAGTTTGTTGTGATCAGACTTCAAAGTCTGCAAGTGTATTATCCTTATGTAGTGTATGATGGCCAGTTTTCCTCTGTTACTGTTTACAAAGTTGGTAAGTGTATGATGCCTATTGTTTAAAAAAATCTGTTCAGATTTAAAAAGTCATGTAGTGTATTCCAGCCTTTATGCTCATTCTTCCCCATTCATTTTCAATGGGCGGCCATTTTTGGCAAGTGTGACTTTGTGGAATTTTGTACAAAATTAAAGCAATTAAAAGCAAACTTCTTGATTAAATATTAAAGCACACTAGTGTGAGAAACAGTGCAAATTTTCATATTTTTTCAACTCATATTGTGAAAATTATTCATAAAAAATGATTTTTCCACTCAAAAAATGAGGTGCCTACTTTGAGAAAAATGAGGCTTACAGTTATTCAGATGCAAACAGAAACACAAAACCAGTCCTAAATGAAAGAAAACAAGTTGACAAAAAGATTGAATCCAATATTTGGTGATAATATAGCATAATGTGAGATTTATAAGCAATTGTTTGGAGTCCGGTCATTTTTGACCGGGAACACCACAAGTGTGACTTTTTGCAATTTTGTACAAAATAAAAGCATTTAAAAGCAAACTTCCTGATTAATCATTAAAGCACACTAGTGTGAGAAACTGTGCAAATTTTCATAATTTTTTATCTCATATTGTGAAAATTTTTCATAAAAAATGCCTTTTTTACTCACAAAATGAGGTACCTACTTTCGGATAAATGAGGCCTACGATTAATCAGATGCAAATAGAAACACAAAACCAGTCCTAAATGAAAGAAAACAAGTAGACAAAAAGATTGAATCCAATATTTGGTGATAATATAGCATAATGAGTGATTTATAAGTAATTGTTTGGAGTCCGGTCATTTTTGACCGGGAACACCACAAGTGTGACTTTTTGCAATTTTGTACAAAATAAAAGCATTTAAAAGCAAACTTCCTGATTAATCATTAAAGCACACTAGTGTGAGAAACTGTGCAAATTTTTATAATTTTTTGTTTCATATTGTGAAAATTATTCATAAAAAATGATTTTTTCACTCAAAAAACAAGGAACCTACTCTCAGAAAAATGAGGCCTACGATTAATCAGATGCAAATAGAAACACAAAACCAGTCCTAAATGAAAGAAAACAAGTTGACAAAAAGATTGAATCCAATATTTGTTGAAAATCTAGCATAATGTGAGATTTATAAGCAATTGTTTGGAGTCCGGTCATTTTTGACCGGGAACACCAGGAGTGTGATTGGGATCTGAACACAACCAGAGGGTTAAATTACTTATTGAGTATTTAAGTTACTTTTTAGACACAGTAATTAGATAAGTATTTTAAATACAACATTGATTAAGTAATTAGTATTTAGTTACTTTTTTAAAGTAACTTACCCAACACTGATTTCACTGTCTGCTCCTGTTTTGTGGCCAGGTATGGATTAAAGTACTGTTTTGTTGTTAATTTGTTTTGTCTGAGCAGTTAAGTTAATTTTACTCCACAGACCAGTGCTCTTTAAATCATTTATATTGTTGCATTCTCTAGAAACTCCTAGACTTGTTTAGATATACAGAGACACTGAAAAGTTTAAACAACAAAACCCCAAAACTCCTCCAGGTTGACATACTTGAGTTTGTCCAGTGAATAGTTTGGATCCTTCAGTTTCTTAGAAAGCAGCTTCACTCCTGAATCTCCTGGATGATTGTAGCTCAGATCCAGCTCTCTCAGGTGTGAGGGGTTTGAACTCAGAGCTGAAGACACATAACCACAGCCTTCTTCTGTCACCATACAGCCAGACAACCTACAGACACATATAACAACAGTACACATCACATTAGTGTTTGTTTGATTCTTTTTATATTGAACTGATTATTCAATAAAAACAACTGGTCACAAAAAAGATCAAGAAGAAACAAATATTCCCCCAAACCATTGATCATTATATACATAGTCACTTTATTTATAATGGAAAATACCCTTAATTGTAGTGCCAACAACAGCAAATTTTGTGTTATATTAGATCTGATGGGGAACAATATTTTTGTTCAAATCAGTGGATCTTTAACGGAGTGGTAAAGGAGCGCTGTGAGCTGGTGATGGGGGTTGGAGAGAGGGACACCTCAGTCGATGAGGACAGAGGGACAGTGGCTCTAGCTGTAAGAGATATTATACTGCACATATGTTTTTTTGTGTGTTTTTTTTTTTATTGGCTGCACTGTGCACATATAAAAATGCTATTAAAAGCATGTTTCAAAACTAAATAGCTAGTTATGTAGCCTTCTTAAGACTCATATCCAGATCAGCCTGCATCAGTTAACTGTGTTGCATCCTACTAAAAGTAGCCAAATTCTATTAAATTTTAAGGCCATATTTACAATTTCAAATGTATATTTCAATTATCCAGTGCTACATCCAACAAGAAATAGCCCTCATCTGTTTTATGATATATGGAGCATATTTGCCATGTCAAATGTGGGACAAGTTAGGCTGACATACTGATTAGCCAAAGCTCACTGTGCCATATCTTTGCCAAAACTATCCCAGAAACATGTTAATATACCTGGGCAACATTTGCTGAAACATATGTGGACCACATTTGGTTTACACCCTGATTAGTCTTTGTCGATTGTGCCACATTTCTGCCAAAGGTGGCCCACATCCGGATGCTGTTTCACTATTAGAATCATCTGAACGAATGATTCAATGATGAATACTTTTTTAAATGTGCAGTTGTGGCCACATCCTGGATGAAGAGGGTAAGTGTTATAATATATGATCGGTCGATTCGGATCGCTGCATCCCTACCTGTTTCTCATGGTAAGCGTCAGTGGAGCGTCTGAAACAGTCGTAATAGACACAGCTGAATCATTTTCATTCAGGAATAAGATTGCTTGGGTGTTTAAATAGAGATTGCAATCTTTTAATGATTAATTGTGCAGCTCTAATTAAACTCTGCTAAATGTTTTCAGGTTTCTTACACCTTTTCTAAAGTAAAATTCTATCTATATCTGTGTTTTTATTGTGTTTATAGTGTTGTACAGCACTTTGGTACACTCTGTGTTTTTTAAGGTGCTTAACAAATAAATTTTGATTTGATTTGATTTGAAATTACACATTCACAGACATGAGTTCTAAATTTTAAATCAGATGTTATTGTGCTATTGAAAAAAACAACTGTCTAGATTGCATATAACATTGCCCCATATAAATAGTCAACATTCTGTATACAAATTATATAATTTAAAATATATAATTAAGTCGGCGCAGATAGGCGTGTGGTTAGCGCGCCGACATATAGCGCTGGTGCGCTCTGGGCGTCCCGGGTTCGAGTCCCGACTCGAGGACCTTTCCCGATCCCTCCCCTAATCTCTCTCCCACTTCGCTTCCTGTCCTATCTGATCTTTCCTATCACAATAAAGGCAAAAAAGGCCAAAAAATAAATCTTTAAAAAAAAAAATATATATATATATATATATATAATTAATATCATTTACTGAGTATCTGTAGTGTTTTAAAAATACAATTTAAAGGCTTTTTAAGACCTGCACAAATAAAAGTAATACTGTATGAGTGGAGTAGGGCAATGTCTATGGTAACACATTAATGACTGCTATAAAATGACTGCAAAAAAATATGATAAACTAAAATTCTAAAACTTGAAAACTTTCTAAAACTTGAAGGATTTTCACAAATACATTTCACATTCCAGCCTAAAAGTACTAAAAGGTAGTCAAAAAGACACTATAAAATTAATAATACAAATTAACTGGCCCAAATGAAAAAAGACCATTTTTTAAACATTGAAAATATTTTTGATTGACATTTAGACTCCTACCTGATTTCCTATTCACAAATATCAAGGTATTTTTTTCACTATTTACAGTGTATCTGCTGAATTTTTTAATATTAATTTAAGGCAATTTATGACCCTTTTTAAGAGCTACACAAGTAAAATGAACACCGTAGTGGGGTTGAACAATGTACAGTAACATTAAGACATAAAATGACATGATTTATAAGTCAGATTTTTACACAAAAACAAAACATCTTATACAATGGCATTTCAGCCTTTATACCTTTAAAATGAATATATCAAGTATAATTTATTTAAAACATAACTATTAGTGTCTTAATTGTTTATATTTTTAGAAAGCACATAACTTTTACATTTACAACTCTAATGTGTTTGCTGCATAAAAACATGGGCCAATATTTGTAATAATCTTGCTAAACAGCTGAATATTCGCAAATTCATTCCCTGTCACGAGGGGGCGCTTTAGGAGCGCTGAAATATTACGGTTTCCTAATAACGGCTGTACACAAATCAGCATTAATGCAGTTTTATCAGACATGAAATGTAAATGCCAAAGACACGTTTCTGAGGACAGTCGGTTCCCTTCAGATACATTCATATAAAGACATCCGTGCCGCGTTTTGACTTTGAAACCTGCAGTGTGTGTTTATTCAATATGACATCATTGCCTTTTGAAAGTTTTATCCAGCCCTATCGCGATTCTCGTATATCCGTCCCTAGCTTTTAAACTTATAATTAAGCCTTTTCTTATACTATTTAATACATTTAAAACTTTGTATGGCCTTAACTTTGATAAGGCTAAATTGATGAGTTTGTAATGACCCGCACGATCCCTCTACTTTAAGATAGTCCGGTGAAACATTTTAGTAGCCCGACTGGAAAACACAATAGCCCCGGGACATCGGGCTGGCAATTTTGTGATCCCCAAATTCTGGTTTTAAACATAATTCTTATTTGTCGTTTTCAAGCCATCGAGGACTGATGCAGCAACCTCCTGATAACTGGCATGTTTTATCTACCGCTCTGTTTCATCAGAGGAAGCGCAGCAAGAAAGACCGGCGGATCACACTACAGCCTCACGTGCACACTGACTCCAGCGGACCTGTTTTTTCTTTTCTTTCTTTTACATATTATAAGCATGACAAAAAATTACTATTTAGTATGAAAGCGAATTAATATGAAACCGATGCAACTGCATATTCAAGCACTTTCAAGCACTTCATCCAAAATCCAAGCATTTTTCAAACCTTGAAAGCACTTCATTAAAATTCAAGCATTTTCAAGGAATTCAAGCCCCCGCACGAACCCTGTGTTTTACAAGGATATCATCATGTTTTCACGATACCAGTCATATCTCATGAGATCTCATTATGTCCCTAATAGTTTATAATCTGGAGTTCATGTTTGTGCTGAATAACACTTTATAATAAGAATATAAGAACAAACCACTTTCAAATAGTTTCAAGACTATTATAGTTCATTAACGGTTAGGGATGTAACGCTATTGTAAATACCGTCATACCGCAGTAACACATTGTTTTCGACACTACCGTGGTCGCATGACTCGATAAAACAATAGGTCTTCTGAGAATAGTTTGCTCAGGCGAATGGAGCGAACGTGAGGTAGCGGGAACTACATTTCCCATCAGCCCAGGCGTGGCCATCATCCTTTGCGGTCTGTTGTCGCTACAGACTGTAGCAGCAAGGAAAAGAGATTGAAATGGTCGAACCTGCTCCGTCTGCAGTGTGTATGAGTTACGTATTCTTTTCAGCACCCATGTTAACAGATACACACTGCACGCGGTTGCTGTCCGGCAGTACGTCCTAGAAGCGCTGCCTTTGCAGCAGTGCAGCGATCGTTTCGCCACAGAGTCTATTTTTTGCTGCGCTGCATGCGCTGAATTAATGTTACAGTAGGTTGTTCGCTGTAAAAATTAACATGGATTGACACGGAATGTACCATAAATGCATATAAATTTCACAGTCAACACGTGGCTTTTGGCTAGGTTTAAAATAAGGAAAGGTGCCGTTTTAAAGAGGCTAAACTAGGCAACATAATAGATGCACTTGTCCAGGTAGAAAAGTTCTTTAAAGGAGTGTTTTTAATAAAGATTTAACGCGAAAGAAAGGCATGAGAGCCTACTGCACTGCAAAAAATGGTTTTCTTACTTAGAATTTTGTCTTGTTTCCAACCAAAATATCTAAAAATCCTTAAATCAAGAATTATTTTCTAGACAAGTAAAAATTATTTTCTTGTTTTTAGTAAAAACAAGTCAAAATTAAGTGAGTTTTTGTTTAAAACAAGCTAAATAATCTGCCAATGGGGTAAGAAAAAAAGTCTTATTTCAAGCAGACAACTCATTCAGCTAAACTGATTTGACTGTTTTTTACATGCTTTAATATTTTTTTGTTACTAAAATTGAAATATTTAAGTTTCTGTTTCAAAGTTTACAGATAGATGGCTAATTGGTATGCCATTGATATGTTCAGAGTTCATGTAAACTGTTTAATAAACACTTCTGGCACTTTTTTCGAGTCTCTTCATTAGTTATGTTTTTCCTGATAATGATTCAATATAAACCGTACCATGCCATACATACCGAGGTATTACTGTACAAAATTCCCCGCCTCACGCATGCGCGAGTTGAACACGTTCAGACTTTTTCTTGAAGAAGTTTCAGTTCAGCAGCGTCCGGTATCATAGAGTAATACGGAGTTTCCCTGGACTTGTTTATTCCTTTAAAGTCTGCCTTTATTTTGTGTGGTATTACTGTGCGTTAATAACTCAGTAAGTAACAATATTTGTCATCATTGTAGACGTGTTTTATAGAGTATCATAGCGTAATTCTGTTTATTTTACCTCAGGGAAATTATTGCATCAGTATTAATACTGTAGCCGTAATGCTCACATGTTTGACGAATTATTCAGATGTCGGTCAATGAAGATGCTTATTTCCTTGGATAAGGGTGCTGCTTGTCTGTGTCGAAGTAAATAATTAAGTAAATAATTATCTGAATAAGAATAGCTTTTACAACGAGCATGTGAGAGCGCTATAACAGCGCACACACAGTGTAATTTGACACCGTTTGCAAACAGCAGTGGCAGCAGCCTTAGTCTGTTTAATAAAGCTGCATTTAGTGCTCATGGCAGAAAATAAGCTGTTGTTTAGTCATGTTTATGATTGCCTCAGATAGTTATATAGTTTATATACAGTAAATATAGTTGTATTTGTGTCTTTGTCATTTTATAATATCACATGCATATTTACAATCTTTATTCCGTTCTGTAACAGAGACCACATACACACCCAACTTGTGTATATCAAGACAAATGAATAAACATTGAGATTGGACATGTTCACTCTGGAGTAGCTGCAGTTCTTTCTAAACGAAGAATTAGGCCAGCTGAGTTCCAACCATCCAACTGCGCACAGAATATCTCACAATTACCGTACCGTGAAGTTTTGATGCCGTTACATCCCTATTAACGGTTTATTAACTGCAGTTAATACATTAATAGGCTGTATGCAAATAGTGAGTTCATCATTGATTGGCACCGTAATTAACGTGTTTAACTCACATGTAAAAGTTAGGAAATATTTTGTTGATAATTTATCAACCACAGATCAGATTAGGTCACAAAAAATCTGAAAATGTCATAAATGAAGTGCCCTTAACCAGGCTTTATTGGACATTATTGCATTTATATTCAGTGTTCCTTAAAATGTTAACAAATAAATTAAGCACACATACACACATTGGGTTTCCATGTTTTATAAGGACCTGCCATAGAATAAATAATGTTTAAATTAAACTGTATATCCTGTCCCCACTAAACCTAACTCTAACTTTTAACTGTTTATGGGCCTGCCATTTATACGATTTTAATAAGATATTATAAATATGATGTGATAACTAGATTACTGGTATCAAGACAAGTGATTATAATGGAAAATACACTTAATTGTAAGAATTAAAGTGAGAAACACTGTTAAATATGCTATATGATGATTCACCTGCTGCAGCCTTGAATTCATGTTTGCAATGTTGAACTGCCTTTAGCCTTCCTTCACTCTTTCTGTTTTGTGTTGGTTTTTTTTTTTTACAAACTGTGCCAACCACAGCAAATTTTGTGTTATATTAGATCTGATGGGGAACAATATTTTTGTTCAAATCAGTGGATCTTTAACGGAGCAGTAAAGGAGCGCTGTGAGCTGGTGATGGGGGTTGGAGAGAGGGACACCTCAGTCAATGAGGACAGAGGAACAGTGGCTCTAGCTATAAGAGATATTATTATACTGCACTTATGTTTTTGTTTATTTACTGCACTGTACACATAAAAAATGCCATTAAAAGCATGTTTCAAAATTAAATTGCTAGTTACGTAGCCTTCTTAAGACTCATATCCAGATCAGCCTGCATCAATTAACTGTGTTGTATCCTACTAAATGTAGACGAATTCTATTAAGTTTTTAGGGCTCATTTACAGTTTAAAAAGTATATTTCTATTATCCAGTGCTACATCCAACCAGAAGTAGCCCTCATCTGTTTTATGATATATGGGGCCCAGAAACATGTGAATACACCTGAGCCACATTTGCTGAAACATATGTGGACCACATTTGGTTTATACTCTGACTAGTCTTTGTCGATTGTGCCACATTTTTGCCAAAGGTGGCCCACATCCGGATGCTATCTGGGAATGTTGTCTCTTGTTCTGGCATTGCATTGACAGCAGATTGTTGACAAAAATCAATGGCCATTTATTGTGGTAGCATTTTGTTAATTATTTGATGGAAAACCAGTTACCTCAGTATCTCCAGCTGACAGTTTGGACTCTTCAGTCCTTCAGAAAGAAGCTTCACTCCAGAATCCTGCAGGTCATTGTTAGTCAGGTCCAGCTCTCTCAGGGGGCAGTTTGAGGACTGTAGAGCTGAAGACAAACTCTCACAGGACTGAGCAGTGAGTTTACATCCACACAGTCTGTGAAGAGAACAAAACAAACAGCCATATTAATGTCAATTTATCAGATACATTATATAGTTTATAGGGGTGTGATGAGACACTTATCCCATAAGACGAGACACGAGACTGGGTTCACGAACAGCCCGAGACAACATTTGTAAACTTTTTTTTTTAAATCCTCAATGAAATATATAGGAAAAACAGTATTCTATTCAACAGAAAAAAAAATTCAAAAAATAAAAAATAAAATAAAAATGTAGGTATCATTTTGATATCAGCTTGTACTTTATGAAATTAAACTTTTATATTAATTAATTGTATGCACTAATAAACATGTAAACTAAAGCTGCATGATTCTGGATAAATTGAAAGTTGTTTTTTTTTTTTTTTTTAATTGGAGATTAAAATTTTCTCATTATTCTGAAGAAAAAAATTAATTAGACAAATTCTAAACAAAATAACGTAATTTACTAGTGGTTCTGACTAAATGTTCACTGCTTAAGTTTAAAAAAATATATATACAGTACTGTGCAAAAGTTTTAGGCCACTAGGATTGTCTCCGTTTGTTGTGTTTGTTCATGTGATTCCAGACAGACTGGATGAGGATGAGATCAGATCTCTGTGTGGAGCACTGGCTGTTGTCAGACTCCTTGTGCAAACTAAAATCTATCTGGATTTGTACAATTAATGGCAAAATGATTGTTTGGAAATGCAAACTGATATTTCCTACAGACACACTACAGCAAAAGATAGAAATAACTGACTTAAAACCTTTTTTGTTTTGGTGAAAATCCTATTGGCCTAAAACTTTTGCACAGTACTTTATATTCAAACTAATAAAACAAAGCGGTCAGTGTCTCAATTAATAGAGTTTTTTCAATATTAGAATAATCTGAATGAATGATTCAATGATAAATACTTTTTTAGACGTGCAGTTGTGGCCACCTCCTGGAGGAAGGAGGTAAGTGTTATAATACATACGTGTTAAGATACTTTAGTTTTGCTACTGTAGACAATGAGTGTTTACACCCATTTATTTATTTTTTGCTACACTGTTCAAATATTAAAAAATGCCATTAAAAGCATGTTTCAAAATTAAATTGCTGGTAATGTAGCCTTCTTAAGACTCACATCCAGATCAGCCTGCATCAGTTAACTGTGTTGTATCCTACTAAAAGTAGACAAATTCTATTAAGTTTTTAGGCCTTATTTACAATTTCAAAAGTATATTTCTATTATCCAGTGCTACATCCATCCAGAAGTAGCCCTCATATGTTTTATGATATATGGGGTCCAGAAACATGTTAATACACCTGAGCCACATTTGCTGAAACATATGTGGACCACATTTGGTTTATACCAGGGTTGTGACGATGAGGAAATTTCCTCACCAGTTAATCGACATGTGACTAGGCATGGGCCGGTATAAGATTCTGACGGTATGATAACCTTGGATAAAAATATCACGGTTTCACGGTATTGTAATTACTGCTCTACAATGTTATATTTAAATGTCTGGGTAAAAATTTTTTTTTTTTTTTTGCTGAACACAGTATATTTTATTTTAGGAAACATATTGAACATTTTGTAACATAGAACATCAGGCAAAATAATTAAAATAAATAATTATATCTTCTTAATTAAATTAAATTTCAGTCACTTGTGTGAGCCTAAGGCTGCAGCTCAACAATAATCAACAAAATGAAATGTTCAAAAACAAATCCTTCTAAATGGAAAAAATGCAATCACTAATCAAAGCAAAAATATGACCATTAGTGACAGCTCCAAAAATAAACAAATACTCAAAGACACGTGAGAGCCATCGAGGTTTTTTTTATGCCATGATTTTGAAAAGATGTTAAAGGTGCACTGTGTAATAATTAAGATGATTTCTAGACAGAGGTGCAATAACTGTGTTTTCAGGGGTGCTTAAAGACCTTAATGAACCATTATGTCTTTATTAACTTGGAATTATCAGCTTGTGAAAAAAAAAACACTGACACAATAATGAACAGGTAACAGTAATATTCACAATAACATAGTTTTGTTGAATGATTAAGTAAATATAATTCCTTAAATTACATTTTAAAAGAAATCTCACTATTCGTTGCTGTCAAAAAACAGTGAGATTTTAATCCTGTATGGGCTTCCGTAGTTCTGTAAAGGGAGAGGTGAGCGCTGGACTGTTGCAATTCAACACTTCGCCACTAGATGCCGCAAAAACCTACACACTGCACCTTTAACGTGGCAGAAGGATTAAAAGCAAAGACGTGATTTCACTTGAACTTAATTGTTGTACTAATGTTCAATCACAGAAACGTAAGGTTAGTACATATAGTCTGCTATTCCCCACTCTGTGTTGTAGGGGTTCACCTCCTGCTTCGGCCATCCTGAACTTATATATCACTGCTGAATCTCACTGACTGTGGATCAAGAGCTCAATCACAGACACACGTCTACAGCACTAACCGCTGGGAGAGGGGCTGCATTGTTTTCGCTGCAGGTACACACACACAACCCAGTAGAGAGTCCTGCGCTTTCACTTTGACCACACAGAAAAGGCACATATCGTAGGAACGGTATAACTTTTTTTTTGTTTGCGGTTTTGAAACCGTGACTTTTTCAAACCGCGGTAAACCTTGAAACCGGTTATCACCCCATGCCTACATGTGACAACACCGGTAATACCGGTATCACCATGGGGGTGTGGGTTTCCTATTTTTTTCTGCATTTAAACAGCTTATAGATGCGTATTATACTTTCACTTTTGCGGGGATTGGCAATTCGGCGTCAATTGTTTGAATGGACCACAACGAACGAAAAAAAAAAAAAAAAAAAAAAAACCTTTGAACCCAAAATATTGCCAAGCAGGCGCTTTTGCATTGCGTTTTGACTAGGGGTGTGAACCTACAGCGGCATAATCTTTTCTGAAAAGTGTCTGCATGAGGGAAGCTTATATTGCGGCTCCAGTGTATTTAACCACCACAGAAAAGGGCAATATATTTTTTGCTATAAAAGCCGCCGCTATAGTCATTTTAAACGCGAAAAACTAAACCGAATACGATTCGAACCGAGATGTACCGCTCAGATCTGATTTAATTAAAACAAGGGAACGAATAGAGTCCTACACGAGCCCAGCCTGAGACTCTCAGACCCGAGCCCCGTCCTTGTCCGACAATTTATCAGAACAGAGTTCGTGTTGCAGCCAATAAAATAACTCCGTTTTGGATTTTAATGGCAAAGTGGATAGATTTCGTTTTGTTTCCTTTTTATGTTAATTTACACATATGTTTGGAACATTTTATGTTTGTTAAATTCAAGTTTTTGGTTTTTAAAATAATAACCTAAAGACCAAGCGGCCAGCGGCAATGAGTTGAGCATGTTTGATAAATTTAGCCTTCTCAAATCAGCACGACTTGCAATAAATAAAATCTATAGACATAAAACACTTGATGCATTTCAGAATATTAAGTCTTACACATTTAAACTAGATAAATGTGCGCGGTTAGAGCATCTATCCAATCGTTTCTGCAGAGAGTGAAAGCGAAAGCAGGCTTTGCAGCTGGACATGGAAGCTCAAACGCAATTAATCACTTGCATTTTTGCTTAATAACAGTGGAAACCTGAAATACACCATTTTTGCTGATAAACATAAAAGTACTACATTATTCAAAACGGCAAAATGTGTACTATTATTATTTATGTGCACTCACAATATCAACAAAACGTTATATTTTTGTAAAACGGTGCTGAGATGGACGCGCTCAGTTCTTTTCAACCAAATACAAATAATGTTTCAATCTTTTAAAGAATTACTAACAAAAAAAGACATTTGTTAAATACACACTGATGTTTGTTAGTTCGTCATAATTAGGGCCATAATGGACACCGTGTGTAAATAAAGTGGTAATAATCCTTTCAGCTAAAATCTGAAGACTTATTTTATAGAGTAGCCTACTCCGCTCGTTAGCCCAACCCCCCTCCCGGAAAATCAGACAAGCCCCCTGTGTCGTGTGTGCTGGCACCGGGACTGAGTCCGTTATAACTGGTTATGGTCTATTACTGAACCAATAACGAATCGTCCTTGTCTGCATCGTAAAAACAATTAATTTTTACACCCCTAGTTTTGACACTAAATTGTCCGCTATTCTCTTTCTGTAAACTCGACTCCTCTCGTTCTCCTCAGGTTATAAATGAAATATGACGCATTGTAGCTATGCTCAGTTTTTAATTACAGTGCATTCTCTCGTCTTAAGTAAATTATTTAGAATTATATTTTCCATTTAATTCAAATAAACATTTCATAAAAAAAAACAAATACTTCAAAAAAAAAAATAAAAAAAATGTGGGGACGGTGTCACGGTGGAAATGTGATGACACCGGTGTTGCGTCTTAAAACCGGTAACACCGTCAATCGTGGCAAGCCTAGTTTATACCCTGATTAGTCTTTGTCGATTGTGCCACATTTTTGCCAAAGGTGGCCCACATCCGGATGCTATCTGGGAATGTTGTCTCTTGTTCTGGCATTGCATTGACAGCAGATTGTTGACAAAAATCAATGGCCATTTATTGTGGTAGCATTTTGTTAATTATTTGATGGAAAACCAGTTACCTCAGTATCTCCAGCTGACAGTTTGGACTCTTCAGTCCTTCAGAAAGAAGCTTCACTCCAGAATCCTGCAGGTCATTGTTAGTCAGGTCCAGATCTCTCAGGGGGCAGTTTGAGGACTGTAGAGCTGAAGACAAACTCTCACAGGACTGAGCAGTGAGTTGACATCCACACAGTCTGTGAAGAGAACAAAACAAACTGTCAATTTATCAGTCAATAAATATTAATGCCATATTAATGTCAATTTATCAGATAGATTATGTAGTTTATAGGGGTGTGACAAGACAACAGCCTGACACAAAAATTTAACTTTTTTAAAGACATCCTCAATGAAATATATAGGAAAAACAGTATTTTATTCAAATGCAAAAAAAAAAAAAAAAAAAAAGGTAGGTATCATTTTGATATCAGCTTGTACTTTATGAAATTAATCTTTTATTTTAATGAATTGTATGCAGTAATAAACATGTAAACTAAAGCTGCATGATAAATTGAAAGTTTTTTATATTGGAGATCAAAATTGTGTCACAATTTTAAAGAAAGAAAAATTCTAAGTAGATCAATTCTAAACAAAATGACTTAATTTACTAGTTGCTCTGACAAAATGTTTATTGAATATATATTTTTAAGACTAAAGCAAACTAAATTTAAAGTTTTTTTCACTATTAGAATCTCCTGAATGAATGATTCAATGATAAATACTTTTTAAACTTGCAGTTGTGGCCACCTCCTGGTGGAAGAGGTTAAGTGTTTCAATACATACGTGTTGAAAACTTTAGGTTTTGGACTTTAGTTTTGATCGCTGTTGTACATGAGCTTTGCTCTTAAGTCTTGACATGAAAACATCATAATGTGATTAAGTCCTTACTCTGATTATTGGAAACAATCGCATTATTCGTGCACATGTAAACTAGTCATTGATTGGCAATTAACGTCTTTAACTCAAATGTAAAAAGTTAGGCAATGTTTTGTTGACAGCTTATTCAAAAACAGACAAAAAAACAGCAATGAAATGAAGATGAAGTAGTATAAGCATGTTTAGAAAAAATAGAAGTAACAACAACAATAATAATACTAAAGATAATGATAACAATAAGATTTTATGATGACGGTAACAGAAATATCAATATTATTAACAGTAATAATAATAGTAATAATAATACTAAAGATTGTGATGTAACGATAATATTTTGTGATGACGGTAACAGTAATATCAATAATAAGAATAATAATACTGATATAATGACAATAGTAGATATATAAAAGACAACAGTAATAATGACCCATACCCAACACACACCACACCTATCCTAGCTTCTGTGTCAGTGTCATGTTTTTCTCCATTCAAGGCCAGATTACTATATGTTTATGAATGTAAGCTTAAACTGAGGTGCTGCATTAAATACATGAGTGCTGTTTGTTGGATGCAGTTTTATTTTATTTATAAATTTTTAATTATGTATATTCAGTGTTATGATCTGCATTAAACTGTTACCGTCCACACAAAACATCATCCCATCAGTATTATCTTATTACTGCTCAATGTTTCTATGATATTAATAATAATAAAAATTAATAAAATGTCTTCTGTGAACAGTGTTTAAGGATGTTTTCTTGTCGATGGCTAGAGCTATGAGGAGTATCCTTTTGTTTGTCTACTGGGGGATCTTTTAACTCTCAATCAGGAAATAACAGAGTCAAGGGGAGAATGGGATGCGACAGAGTCCAGGAGGTGGGATAGGGATTCAGTGACATCTTCCCAAAAGTGTTTAATGGGTGGCCAGTGCCATGTGGTGTGGATACAGTGTTTCCCACACATAGACGATGTGCGGTGCGCCACAGATTAAATTCCTACCGCCACAGATTCAACACCAACCAAAAATATAAAAATAAATAAATAATAATGATAGAGATTCAAAAGTTAAAAAACCCACGCGATCATCTGTAAATGACAACGATTCCTCATATCTGTTAAACCTTTGAAAAGACTTTCCGGAACATTCAAATCTATATTTGGACTGCCGCTGACAGATAGCGGTCATGTTTATGTATATATATATATATATATAAAAAAAAAGCTTTTTGGCAAAACAGCTTCACAAACAGTGTTTTCAAATACCCAGTCGTTAATATTATCACAGTAATATTCTGATTAAAGGTCATAGTTTGGATATAAACACTGATGTGATGTCTGGTAGAGATATCAAAACAGAGCACGTCATTTTTTGAAAGTAATTGGGTTTCAAGTAATGTTTGTGTCGATTGCTTTGTTTCACCACTAGATGGAAACAACTGTTAAAACATGTATTTGTCATTGACTACTAGAGATTGATTCAAATACGCAGGTTCATCCAGTTATGTTTTTGTGAGCAAATCATTTTTTCATTCAAACCACTTTTTTATAAATTTAATATAAAAGGTTGGTGTATTAAATATATTCTTTTTTAAATATTATGTATTAAATTATTAATAATTCATTCAAATGAAATAAACACTTTTTAATAGACTGAAGCATTTAATATTTTGTCTCACATTATTTTGCTTAGTTTAGAATTGCCAGGAAATGGTGATCTCTATTTAAAATAAAACTAATTTAAAAAAGCAAAACTAAATTAATCTTGTTAGGAAGCCCCACAAAATAAGGTGGCCTAACGAAAGTTTTAGACTGTGCAGCAAGTAGGATGTTGTATATGGTGCTAAATTAACGTAATAAAGTTCTGTGTAACCAATTATTAACAGTTTTTTATTATTATTAACATTTAGGAACCTTTGGGGATCCAATCGTATCCCCATCCAATCGATCTTTTCATCTGACACTCGACTTATCGTGACTACATTCAAGATGGCGACGGCCGCTAAACTTCTTGCAGTTACTGTCTGTATAAATCTTCTCGTAAATAAACTACCGGTGCTTTTCTGAGTTCTCAATGTCTCGTTTTAAATGTCAGGGCCCTTGGAAGTCTACCAATGAAGTGTGAAGCTACTTTGTGACTCGTAAATGGCGTAAAACAGTAGTTTATTTACATAGCTTCTTCGATGCCCTGTTGACCCTCATTGACAGCCTGTGGACAAGACGAGATGAGATATGCAAGTTTACGAATTGCACACACAAAAGTGTTTAAGTATTTGATCACCCTGTGATTTTGCACGTTCTCTTACTTAGAAATCATGGAGGGGTCTACAATATTCAGCACAGGTGCATTTCCACTGTGAGGGACAGAATCTAATGACAATGACTAGGGATGCACCGACACCGGTATCTGGTATCGGCCTCGATACCATATTTTCTAAAGTGCTCGTACTCGTTAAAAGTCCCCCGATACCTGGGATCGATACCACGGTCTGAGAAATGTCCATGTTTGAGCGGCGTGTAAGGGGTTAATCACAGGCGCCGAGTGCCGGCCTGCAGCTCAGAGCGGGGAGAAGGCGACGCATGGTCAGCCGTGTGGAACTATTTCATAGTGAATGAAAACGACAAAACAAAGGCGGACTGCAAATTGTGCTCAGCGAAATGTCCACAGGAAGCTCAAAAGGTAGCGCATTTAACACAAGTCATTTAATCAAGCACCTAAATCCCCAACCCGACAACGAGTACAAAGAGTTCACCCACGCTCCTAAACAAACACAACACATGCTGCAGCAAACTCTTGCAACTCGTGTTAGTTGCAGTGCATTATGCAACAAGCTATGGTAAACGAGCTAACGTTAACTAGATAAGTAATATTTTAATCGCTAATATTGCAGATTCATTTAAAGTTACATCGGTAACATTAATCAGCATTTTTTACGCAACCAATTTATGAATGAGTCTGCATCAACTACATTAAAGAGAATCGCTTTATTTAGAGTTAATAAAATACCCTACTTGCTGGAGTCCAACATTAATTGAGCCGCAGGCACACATCTGACTGACTCTATGGCAAGCCGTTTTAGCATTAAATACTCTTTGCTATACTAGTATGGCAAGCCGTTTTAGCATTCCATCCTTGTTTGTCTTTTATGTTCTAAAACATTCCTTCATTATTGGAATTATTGGTGAAAATAGTCGATCCGGAAGCTCACATTGTGTTGAACTAAAAATGTTGAACCTGAATAAGTGACACTACCCAACAGCAAAATACTTACTGACCTACATTAATTTGTTAAAAGACTACTTTTTTCCCTTTTTTGACTAAAAGACTAAAACCTTTTTGACTTTTCGTCGACTAAAGCTAGATTAAAACCTTTTAGACTTTTCGTCGACTAAAACTAGATTAAAACCTTTTTGACTTTTCTTCGACTAAAATTGGACTAAAACTATCACATATAGAAGTGACTAAAATTTGACTAAAACTAAGAAGCATTTTAGTCCAAAAGACTAAGACAAAATCTAAGATGGTTGTCAAAAACAACACTGACTGGCTGTTGTTACCTGTAAATTTAAATCATGTTTTTATTAAGTACTCTGTATCGGTATCGGCGAGTACTGAAATGCAAGTACTCGTACTCGTACTCGTTTTCCAAAAAAGTGGTATCGGTGCATCCCTAACAATGACCCAAAGCACACAGCCAGGAAAACCAAGGAGTGGCTCCGTAAGAAGCATATCAAGGTTCTGGAGTGACCTAGACAGTGTTCAGACCTAAATCCAATAGATACTCTTTGGAGGGAGCTGAAACTCTGTGTTACTCAGTGAAAGCCCTGAAACCTGACAGATGTAGAGAAGATCTGAATGAAGGAGTGGGCCAAAATCCCTCCTGCGGTGTGTGCAAACCTGCTGAAGAACTACAGGAACCGTTTGACCTCTGGAATTGTTAACAAAGGCTTCTGTACCAAATATTAACATTTTTTGAATCAAGTGATCAAATACATTTGACACAGTAATTCACAAATAAATTGTAAATAAAAAATAAAAAATAAATAAATAAATAAAAAAATCAAACAATGTGATTTCCGGATGTCTCTTACAGTGGAAATGCACCTATGCTGAAAATTGTAGACCCCTCCATGATTTCTAAGTAGGAGAACTTGCAAAATCACAGGGTCATCAAATACTTATTGACCTCAATGTATATATATATATATATATATATATATATATATATATATATATATATATATATTAGGGGTGGGCATAGATTAATTTTTTTAATCTAGATTAAATCTTGGAATTAATCTAGATTAATCTAGATTAAAATGGCTAATTTGAATTCTGCTGAAGGCATTCAGAATATGTGTGCTACCCAAATAATGACTTAAAAGTCTTTGAGAATGGATCATAAAGCTCATAAAGCTGTTCTATGATAATTTGTTGATGAAAATAAATTATGTTCAATTAGATGTACTTGTGTTTACTAACTAACTAACAATGAAATTATTTTTTCTCCCTATTAGATTGTGTTTTTTTTAACGTCAACACCTACCCAACCCATTACATGTTACACCGTACTTTTATTTTGACAGGTTGCCGTGAAGTTTCTGTGTCATACAGTATGATATGCTAGTTTTCCTCAAATGAAACGGTAAAAGTGACACTCACAGCAGTTTGGGAGATTGAGTTTATCTGTTCATGTGAGATGAAAATGCCAAAAATTACCGGGAGCGTCACGTGTGTTTCAGTATGCGTGTAGTAAAAGCTCGTCTCCACAATGCATACATACAGGTAGGCAAACGGAACATATCGGATTCATATTAAAACGGTCTTTTTGCATTTCAGTTTTCACATACACTAGTCCATATCGCGATTTGAATTAAGTGACTGACCAACATTTGATTTATGAATCCAAAAAACGACGAATTTACGCGGCATTTCGCGCTATAGTAGATTCGGTTTTTATGAATGGAGGACGACGCGACCCCGTCTGTGTTTTGGCGGAGGAGACGTAAACGCGCGACCATATTCTACAGTCTTCGGTATACATCCGCGTTAAACTATCAAGGTGAAAGTCATCATAGCTTGCGTAGTTTAGACCCAGCTCCCAACCCAAATTTGAGAATAGATTAACGGTGATATTTTTTTTAGCGCGCGATAAGAGTTTCACGTTAACGCAGCACGTTAACGCCGATAACGGCCCACCACTAATATATATATATTAGTGGTGGGCCGTTATCGAACCAACCCCGCCCACATCCATGTGTGACGTCAGACACCACGCCCACGTCAATGCGTCATCGTGTGACTCCCCTCCCCATAGGTAGCCTTAAAGAGGTGCATTTCAAAACACTTCACGAAATTTATCCATGTAAAGTAGCTCTTTCTAAATTCATGGACATTGATAATACCTGCAGTTTCTGTAACACACACGAGGAAGACTTGTGTCATTTGTTTTATAATTGTGAATTGTCTCTGAGTTTTTGGTCTGATGTTTCTATTTCTGCAAAGAAAAGTTAATTATATGCTTTCTTTAAAAGATGTTATCTGTACTTATTCTCATAAAAGTTAAATGATTGAGTACGTTGTTAACTTTTACATTTTGCATGGCAAATATTATATTCATAATCAGAAATTTGCTAAATGCATGCCAAAATTTTAGACATTTTTATCAGTAATAGAAGTTTTTAAAAAGCCTTTAAAAACAAATGAATACATTTGTTACATTTCATGGAGAACTTTTTTTTCTGGTTATGCTCCCACAATATAATTTTTGTATATAAGGGAAAAGGAAGAAAATTTGAACTATTTTTAGGTGTTTCTAGGTTTTAATTAAGTTTGTTTATTTATTTGCTTTTTATTTATATGTTTATTTATTTATTTTTCTCTCTATGGTATTAGTTTATTTTATTTTATTCCCCTCTTATTACATATTGTATTACTGTATACAGATTAAGCTTGTATTCTATTTCAATATTTTTGTGATGTCCAATTATTCTTTAATAAAAAAAGAATCCCGATGTTGTACACATGTGCAAGAATGGCGGAAGTATGTTGTATCAGGGATGTAAACAAAACAGTTTGTATTAAAGGTTGTATCAGCGATTTCTAGCCTAAAACATAAAGTGTCAATTTCAGCTGACCTTTCTTCACGATCCGCTCGCTGCCTGCCCCATAAATTGTCTGTGAAAAAACCGCGTCTCTCTGGTCAGCCTAGAGTCCGAGATATGCCAAAAAAACAATCGGTTTATCACAGATAAACAAACAGTGTTCCAACCAATCAGCGTCAGGGGTTTGGTGTTGTGGACTTTCCTACTGGTGCAGGGATGTGAGGGAGGCGGAGCGAAAGTCCACAACACCAAATCCCTGACGCTGATTGGTTGGAACACTGTTTGTTTATGTGTGGAAAGGTTGGTAGTGCCGATTGTTTTTTTGGCATATCTCGGACCCTAGGCTGACCGGAGAGACGTGGTTTTTTCACAGACAATTTATGGGGCAGGCAGCGAGCGGATCGTGAAGAAAGGTCAGCTGAAATTGACACTTTATGTTTTAGGCTAGAAATCGCTGATACAACCTTTAAATAATACAAATTAAACCTAGGTCATCTTCCATATGGAACTAATTACATTCAAACAGCCGCTAAAACGCTTGCTTTGGTTCATTATAGTTAGGAAAATGGTAATTGCTAATAAAACATTTAAACCTTACCCTATTTGTTTGTGTAATGAGATAAATTCACGTTTATTATAATCGATTTTGACATAGCTTAGACAAGATCAGATTTAGACGGACAATTAAGTTTTGGATTGTAAAAGTAACACTTAGCATATTTTCATTTTCATCTTATTCTCTAAAGATATGTCCACAAATGTGAACATTGCTAATCATATTATCACTATTTTGATATGTGTTAATACTATTTAATATGTTGGATGTGTGAGGTGTTTGAACATGGGCGCGGCGTCTGGCGTCACACTTGGATGTGGGCGGGGTTGGATGTCCACCGCAGGCTGCAGCGAGCCCTACTTGCTGAGCTCGCTTACAGCACACCGGAGCCATATAAAAAGAGAGTTGCGACACGCTTTGATCTCGCCGCCGCACGGTTCTCGTGGTTCATGGAGCTCTCAATAGTTCCAAACAGCTCCGCGCTGTCAATGTGTTTGAATGGAGTTAAATAGGATAGACCGAAGTTTTACTTTATTTGCAGCAATTTCGAGTAATTATTATCACATAATGTGCATTGATTGTGTATTGATAATTTCTCTGAATACGCTTTACAATCGCATTTTATTCTGGGGAGTGATAAAGAGACATAAATAATACCCAGATAGCAAGAACGTTTGGGCCAAATGTGGCTGAAAGCTGTCACGTTTGGCCTAGGTATGCAGGGCTCGAAATTGCGACCATTTTGGTCGCATATGCGACCAAAAATTAACCTGTGCGACCTCAAATTTTATTTGGAAGCATTTGTGCGAGTGAGAGAAATGAGTGTGGTGCGACTCGGTTTCAAAACTGTCGCTATCCTAACTACTGCAGTGCACAGACTCTGTGAGCTGATACAGTGACGGGTTCGCCGATGTCTCCAACATTACATAACTATTTATTAAGTTAATCTTCACATTATTACCTTAAATGCAGATTTGATATATTACCCGGCAGGGCTCGTAAAATCGCTAGCCCGACGTCCCTGGGCTCTTGTGTTTCCAGTCGGGCTACCAGAATGTTTCACCGGACTGTCAGACGTACTATCGTGAAGTAGAGGACTTCTGCAGGCCCTTAAAACTCCTCAATTTATTTGTATCAAATGCAAGTCCATAAAAAGTTATAAACATGTAAAATGGTATAAGAAAAGTCTTGATTAACGTATAAGTTTAAGAGACGGAAAGACGATCGCGATAGGTTTGGATAAATCTTCAAAAAGGCAATGATGTCATTGAATAAATATGCAAGCTGTACGTTTCAAAGTCAAAACGCGGCACGGATGTCTTCATATAAATGTATCTGAGGGAACCGACTGTCCTCAGAAACGGGTCGTTTGCATTGTCAATTCATGTCTGATAAAACGGCGTTAGTGCTGATTTGTGTACAGCTGTTACTATGGAAACCGTATTATTTCAGCGCTCCTAAAGCGCCCCCTTGTGACAAACATTAATTTTTATTTCTAATACATTTTTCAACTGTTTATGGTCAAATTATTGCAATTATCGATCCATGTGCATGTGTGAATGTGAACGAATTTAATGTGCCTTTTAAAAATCTAAACAATTAAGTAATACTAATGTTATATATCTTATATAAATATAAGAAATGATATACTTGATTTATCCCTTTTAATGGTATAAAGGTTGAAATGCCATTGTATTAGATATTTTGTTTTTGTGTCTGTATCTGAATTATAAATCATGTAATTTTATGGTTTAATATTCTACCGTACATTGTCCAACCCCAGCTCTTTAAAAAAAAAAGGTCATAAATTGCCTTAAATTGATATTTTAAAATGCTGCATCGACACTAAATGGTGAAATAAAATTCCTTCCTTGATATTTGTTTATATTTGTGTATTGAAAACATTTTTGATTGACATTTAGACTCCTATATGATTTTCTATATTTAAAAAAAAAATCTTTTTTAATTTGGGCTAGTTAAATTAATTTTTGGGCTATCAAAATCTGTTAATCAGAATCGGCCATGAAGAATCAAGATCGGCGCATAACTAAAAATAAATTGGGTGCTCCTAAATTTTTTGGGATGCTCCTAACTTTTTAAAGTTGGGAGCACCAGTGCTACCAAGTAAAAAAGTTAATTTCGAGCCCTGGTATGGCATGGCTGAGCACATATGGGCCAAACTTGTACCATATATGTTTTGCCATGGCTTTAGAATTGGAGGGAATTTTCATTTGGGTGACTTTTTGTATTAAGGTATATGGCCCATATGACAGTACACAGACAAGAGCCATATTTGGCTAGGCTATGGCACATCCTGAAATATGTTAACTTATGGTTAACATTTGGCTTTTACTTGGAAAAACACACATAACCTGCTATAGTCATGTGTGGCTGGTTTGTGGCAGTCCAAATGTCAGCCCATTCATTCATTCTTCCTGTATTCCTATTGGTGGATTACTGAAAATTTGAAAATACATGTCCGTTATTTCCCGCTCTGCTCTACTCTGAGTCTACAACAGCCTTTGACCAGACACACTCTTATTCAGGTAAGTGCAGTTTTGGTGTTTTAAATGTTTTCTAGGGAAGTAATGGTACGCTTATTCGTACAGAAAAAAATTGTGTGCTTAGGTATGTGTACCGAACAAACACAGTTTCGTTTTGCCCACGATCATGTGCTGAATTCATATGCATGAATAAAACGTCACTATACATACCTGCTGTCCAGAAATCATGATAAGATTTGGGTTTTGTTATTTTCGATAAGTCTCATCTTTAAAATTATGTCTATTATATCAGAAAATTTAAACGATAAATGCCTTTTTGACGCTCTTTGATGTTACGTGACAGACCGCTGTAAGTAATGTTAGAAGCGGAGAGCGCATGAATGCGATCATCCTTTCTATTATATCACGTTATAACGTGATTTAAAAACTAACAAATCTTTCGTCTCACATAATCACAATTAGTTTGAATACCGTCGAAAAATGCTAATAAAACAGGATTACCTTTACCACCAGCGAGCTCTCATGTCATGGCTTGTTTTAATATTCAAATAATATCTAATACTAATTATATGCTAATAATCTTTTTTCTCTCCTTTTTCCTGACAGATTGTGAAAGAAAGGCTGGTGAGACTTATTAAAAGTATCCATTTTTGTACATTTATTTACTCATTTGACATTTACACCACATTTTATGTTCTGTATTGTACTTCTGTAATTAAAATTGTATTATATTAAAAATGTCAGTGAATCAATTTTGTGTTTAATACGTGTTTAAGATTTACTGTGTAATTGGTATTTTAAATAAATAATAGGTGTGGCATAAATATGGTTAAATTATGGCTTTTGATCTATCAGCCACATGTGGTCCACATAGGGGCCATTGCCCTTTACAGAACTCAGCCATATAAGAATACCACATAAGATCCATATATCAGCCACATCTGTTTTCATGATTTGGCTCATTTTAGGTTGGGTTATGGCGCTGTTTTGGTTCGGTTCTGGTTAAAAAGATGTGGACCAGTTTTGGGCCGGGGAACCTAAACTTATCTGGGCCACACTTTAGCTGTTGGTATGGGCCAGATCCGGCCCAGAGGAAATTTGCTGACTGGGTATGTTCTCATACTCTTTGGCAGTCAAATGTGACCAAACACCTTAAGTGTAACTTTAATTCAATTAAATAACTGTAATATATAGTTAAGTTCTATTTAGTAAATATTTTGAGGAGGTTTTTTGTACTTAATATGTGCAATAATGATCCTGACTAGTGCTGGGCGATATGACGATATATATCGGGGGGGACGATAGAAAAGTGTCTATCGTCCTATTTCTCTTCTTCTTTCTAACCTAATTTTATCAATTACTGAAGAAAATATTGCATTAAATAGGCTATGACAAATGTATGATAATGTCTTGTTGCTATGCAATGCATACTCTACCCTATAACAGATAATCAGGAATAAAAATGAAGTTTTTCACAAAGAAACTCCGTCTTGTGCGACGTGATGCTTTACGTTGTTGCGACATGCTTTAACTCGTGAGTGCTTAGCCTAAAGATGGAGACGCAAGAGGTTGAAGATGAATGCCCGGAACAAACTGAAACTGCTACGCAGGCAGCAGCCAAGAAGTACTTTTACCGAAGCGTGGGGTACGTCAGTGATTGGGTGGCATTTTGGCTTCAAGAGCTCCGACACGGAGCAGAAGACAGTCATGTGCAAACTCTGCCAAAAGACTGTTTCCGCGCCCGACGCTGACGCCTGTTTCACACACTCCGTCTGCGTTGCGTATTTTTTTCCACATCCATGTTAACGGATTAGAGCGTTCACACTGCACGCGGTTGCTGTCTGTCAGTGCGTTCCAGAAGCGGTGCGTTTGCAGCAGTGGAGCGATGGTTTCGGCACAGAGTCTATTTTTGCTGTGCTGCATTGCGTTGCATGCGCTGAAGGAAAGTGACAGCGCATTGTTCGCTGTAAAAATGAACATGGATTGACACGGAAATGTACCTTAAATGCAGTCTACTGTGTTTCACAGTCAACACGTGGATTTTTGGCTAGGTTTAAAATAGTGCAGTTTTAAATAAACAAGGCAACATAATAGATGCAATTATCCAGGTAGAAAAGTTCTTTAAAATATGGTTTTGTAATAAAGATTTAATGCAAACGAAAGGCACAGAGAGCAGACTGTTTCGGTCTGTGGTAAGTTTTAATTTAAAATATATTTGTGATAGGCCAAATGTAATATGAAAAGGAAGCTATAGCCTATGCTGTGTTTAAATGTGTTGCAGCTTGCTTGAGCAAATATACAAATCGAGAAGTCAAGTGCATTGAATAACAGCCTACGTTGTTTATAATACGTTGAGTTTAAACGAGAATATGTCTAGTATTGTTGTATTAGTGTACTGTGATAAAAGTATCCCAATGCTGAAAAAGCACGTTTGGATTTGAAATTAAAATAACTTTAATAAAACAAAAAATAGAGTTTATTTTGATAATAGCCTACTTTTTAACTATGATGTGGATAAAAAAATAATAAAAAGTGAAGGCTACTGTAGCTCTACCTCCACATCTGTCGTCATTTGATACATTTATATAGCTGCACTAAAACATAGTTTTCTAATTTGTGACAGTTCAGTTAAATGTCACTTCAAATAACAAATAAAAATAAAGTTGCAAAAAAAATTATGCAATGATATTTATGTCAAACTTTTTAGAGTAACTGAAAATCTACTTTATTTTGGTATATCGTGATATATATCGTTATCGTGATATAAAATAATCCATATCGTGATACATGATTTTTCCATATCGCCCAGCACTAATCCTGACCATTTAAAAGATAACATTTTCTAATATAGTATTTAGATTACAGTTAGTGTTATATTTAAGGTTAAATACATCTGAATGTGTATTTGGACATGATCAAACACTCTTTTTTATACAGTATGTTTCGATTTAACAATTTAATGTTAAATAAAAAAAAAGTAATTTACTCTTGTTTTATGATATTCAAATATACAACATAACTGAATATTATAAAAGGCAAGCAAAAATGGCATTTAACATAATAGAAAAGATGAAAATGTTTAAAAAAAACACAAGGCAACGAATTGCATTCAGCATACATTTTTATCGTGTTTCTTGAATGCAGTCTTTACTGAAACTCATTCAACCTCCCACAGTGAGAGAGAGATTGCAGAAAGACTAAAAATATGACAACTAGTAGGGGTGTAACGATACACCAAAGGCACGATTCGGTTCGGTTCACGGTTTTGGGGCCACGGTTCGGTTGGGTTCGGTTCGGTTTCTCTTTGCTGTGGGGTTAGGGTTGATGTCATCTTAACAGCAATGCTAAGGAACAATAGATTCACTTAATAACAAGAACAACTAAACTTTTTCTTTATTAACTTTGCCAACCCATTTTAGTACAGTCAGGATACCCGAGTAAGTTAGTGAAAATTAGACATTCACTTGTCCGAGTTAAAAATTTACTTGTCCGGGGCAAAAAAAAATGCCTTTTTTGCTGTAAATTAATCCATTCTGAAGCAATAGTCTCATCACTACTCTATAAGGTCTTACTTTAATCTAAATATTTGTGATATTTGCCTTAAATTGATTTCTAGGACACTTTTTAAGTTTATTTTCCTAACCTTACTAACTGTATGTCATCATTCACATCAAATTCTTAAATTTTATCAATACATCAAATTAGAATTATTAGACTCTGTATGGTTGCACAAATTAAATCAGTATCAACAAACTCCATCTTTCCATTGCACAGGAAAAACCGGGCTTGCAATGAAATTGACATTGAACTGTATTTACTTAGACTGTTTAATGAAGACAAGAGGTTCCAAAAAATGCATTTACACAGTAAAATTGCAAATACATAAATAATGTAATAAGATTAATGTTATACAAAAATATTGGAAAAATGCAATACCTTTCAATATAAAATCGAACCACCAATAGGTGGCAGTAGTCACTGTCTTAATGAGCGAGTCACGGATTCAACCATAGATGGATTCAACCAGTTCGTTCACTGACTCCATTCATTAAAAAAAAATGCTAAATCATTCAGTACTGAAATACCGCTGTGTTGCTCGGAGATTCACGGAGAGGTTCTGCTGTTGCTTAGAACTATTTTCGTTTGCAAAAATGGTTAATGATGTGTCTAAAATGTAAGTCAGTTAATATTAACTACTAGTTTATTGAACTACTGTTGTATAAAATCAATGTCACTCACGTTTGCAATCGTACTGGTGCTTTCCTACCGCAGTATGTTTGTTCATGCTTGTTTCTTTGTGTATGCTTTTGAGCCTATTAGTGTTGATTTTCTGTGAGTCAGATAGCCTGCACGAGCTTGATACTGTCCGTTTTCAGTCATCTTAAGTAATAAAATCAGAATTATGCTCACCAAAGTTTCGTTGCTGCGCTAGTTATTGTTTGTAATTGATGTTTTAATCCGGTACGTGTCCGGTCGGGCAAGTAAAATCCCCTTTCACTTGCCCTTTCACAAAATCCACTTGTCCCGGACAAGCGTTAATGTCGAGCCCTGAGTAGTAACCGAGTGTGATCGCTCACTCAAGTCACATGACATGACATGCACTTGGAAAATACTAACTTTAGAATATAATATTTAGAACAAAAGCTCATCATTACTAATACAATTTAATCAAATGTGATAAAATAAAGATGTGTTTAAATTGGTTAAATTAGTTAGAGACAATTAAGTGATGTCAACCCCAACAATGGGCAGCAGGGGGCGTGAGAGTACCGCGGTACGCCACGAGAGTTTCGCGATACGTATCGTGGTTGGTGTATCGCGATATTTCGGTTCGGTTTATAATATCGTTACACCCCTAACAACTAGTATCTGGTTAAGGTCGATATTACGGTGTTTCTCGCGTTATCCAGCTGCATTTACAGTTTAACTGTTTATTTTTTAACGATAAACATTAACTATAACACGCTTCATAAAACACCACTATTGGCCAGTTTTTCGAGAGATCAACTTATGCATTAAAATGTAAAGAAATGCAGTAATTTCTTCAATATACTTGCGACTGTGCTTGAGAAACGCTGAAATGAATGGGCTTCAATGCAGGATAGGGATGTTAACCGATGACCGTTTGACCGGTGGTTGACCGTATCAACGTTAACCGGTCAAAGTTGTCGGTAGTCGGTTAAAAAAAGAAGTGCCGGTGCGTCTTTTACGCATTCTGAAGGTGCCTGTTTTATCCATTGGTTTTATCATGTTGCAGTCTATTAGGCAACATTCCGCATAAGATGGGCTTAGATTTGGAAATACATTACATCTACATTTCAGTGGTAACCGATAAGGTGATGATGATCATCATCTTTCTTTATTATGGTTAGCACTACCTCAACTAAAGCGGCGTCTCTTCGGAGCTGTCATTTTCTTAAATGAGCTGTGGCAATGTTTCAAATGAGCTTCTAACCTAGACAAACGCCTTTATTTTCAAAGCGATCACCTTGTACCCAAACCATTTGAAACTAAGGAGCCATTTGTCCTACGATTACATACAACAAGCTCTTTGGCGCCGCGTTTGCGGGACTCATGTTTCGCGCTGTAGGGGATTTTAAAAAAAGTGACGTGAGTGGCAGTGTGTGTGTGTGTGTGTGTGTGTGTGTGTGTGTGTGTGTGTGCGGGAGGCAGAGAGAGGCTGCGATCACACCGAAGGCGTTTTTGCAGTTGGAGGCGCCTCTTTTGAATGGTTTTCTGTTGGCAGTGAGCGTTCTACGCGCTGCTTATGCGCCCCAGGCGCCTCGCGTTTTCACCGCCTGCTGCGCCTCGCGTTTTTGCAGGAGCGCTCTGAGCGCGTGAAGTTGAAAAAATAAAAAATCAACTCTGAGCGGAAAAACGCCCAACGTCATTCGGGTTCTTTTCCATTGTACAATCGAATGAATGGAGAGGCGGGCCTTCTGTTGTGGTGACGGAATTTTACGGTTGCTTAAAAAGTCCGGAGACTGCAAGAAATAGAGGAGAAACCTTTTGTGTCTATCGTGGGTACCCGGAGCTGTATTTTTTAGGGTTTCTGCTAATATGACAGTTTACTTAACAGCATAAAACAGTCTATGCATAAAACTAAGATTTTAGAGTGCTCACGCTATAATTCTTTGATTTGACTGACAGGACAGCTGTTTTGGTCGTTGCTTAGCAAAAAAAAAAAAAAAAAACGCAGCACGCTCTTTTATTAAAAGTCACAAAAAAAAGGCAGTGCTGTGCGCCTCGCGTTTTTAGAACTAAAAGACGCGTTCGGTGTGATCGCGGCCAGATGCGACAGACTTGCGAAATTGCAGGAGCGGCTCGAAATGGCTGTTATTTCAAATAGCGTACCATATTTTAAACTAATCGGTTAACCGGTTTCAACCGGCTAATGAGGCTCGGTGGTCGGTCAAGAAATTTTTTAGTTTTCGCCATCCCTAATGCAGGAGCTATTGGTTGTTTGTAACTATTGGCCGCTCCATCACACGCTTTACTTCCGCATTCCTCAGTTCCTATGAAGCCTATCTTAGTGTCACAACCATAGACTGTAAAAAATATGGACGTAGTATCCGTGACGTCACCCGTAGGATTCTGAAGCGCTATTTTGAAGCCTGTTGTGGGCGGGATTCGCCCGTCGCCATCTTGGAATCGCGTCACCGCGCGTCACTCCCGGATAATCAAAAATGGGCAAAAAGGCGGGACGTGGGTGGAGCTGGTTGCTGAAACCACGCCCGCCTAGCGCGACAGTGGCGACAGCAGCGGCAACCCCCCTGTCACTCAAGTGGCCACGCCCTTAATTATGCTGAATTTTAAGGCTTAATATAACTTAAACGGATGAGTTATAAAAAAATTCACCCCCCTCACAGTTGACATGAAGGGCAAAACTAGTTATATAGACCAAAACCATTTTTTGAACCAGGCTGTAAACATACTTTTTTCTGCTGTAAAGTTGGGCATTTTAACATGGGGAGTCAATGGGACTGACTCTCTTTTGCAGCCAGCCTCAAGCGGCCAATCGATGAATTGCATTTTAAGACACTTCCGCGTTGGTTTCAATAGAGAGAGCGGGAGGTTGCCCCTTGGTCACAACCCTCTTTTTATATGGCTCTGCAGCACACATGGCCGTAGTTACCTGTGATTGGCCTGGCTGTGCGTCACTCAGAAAACAACAGGCCAATCAGAAGAGAGGCTCATGAATATTCATTAGATGGGCCAAAATCAACCTGTTTTTGACAGAGCTCTTAAAAAAGGAGCTGTAAAAATTTATTGAGATGGATTTTGGCACTTATACCGCAAATATATATTCTTAAGGACATCAACAACTAAAATAAACCTCCAGAAATGTGTACAATATGGGACCTTTAATGCATTAACTAATCGTAATTAATAATCGCAAATACAATTTCAAGGGAATAATGGAGAATTATGATTTTAGTCATAATGGTGCAGCCCTATCTCAAATGACACATTAATACAACTCTCCGACTGTTAATAAACATGTTGACTCTCATAAATGACTCTTTGTCTCGTCATTTATCACTTTAACTCCTGATAGCTTTAGCTCACATGCTAACTAGTTTAACACACGCGGTATGCGAACGGCCTACTCAAATTAGCTTTGTAACGAATCATTTCAAAATGATATTAGATCAAATATATGAACATTCACTCACCAGAGCAAAACAGATTTCTATATCGTCACAAAGAAGATTAATCTCAGGCTTCAACACTGGGATCTGCTCCAATCACACTTCTCTGATTTTCATGTCACTCTTCTCTCTTTCTCTCTGATGACAACACTTCAGGATGATGCCTCGATTCTTTAAGTTACGTTTTTCAAGTGCACTCAGTCACATTTCTCATAAGAATAATGTTTTTAAAGCAGTGAGTTTCTGGAGAAACAGTCTCGTATAATCTCGTCTTTCTCTCCGTGTTCGCACTGAAAGCAGCAGCAGCGCCGGCGCCACATGTGGGCGGGGCTTATGAATGCGCTGCTCCCATTGGCTCTAAGAGTTGTCCGTCACTGAAGTGAGGAGTGATTGGATGAATCTTTCTGATCTGATCTTTCTGAATCTTTGGATGAAACCTGTCTGATCCGGGAGGATTATAAATTACATTTTTTTTTTTTTTATTCTATGTGATTATTTTGATGTCTACGTGGATGAGAGATTATAGGACGGTAGTTTGACGGACGGGTTGGATCTTTATTAGGTTTGGGAACGAGTGAAATAGCATAAAATGGACCAGAAGTGTTTATTGAACTCTGTCGGGTCCTGCTGCTTTATTGTTAGGCATTGGATTCCGGCTATATATTATTTTTCTATGATTGGTTTGTCCAGTGCACTGATTTGTTCTGTGTTAAGTTTGGGGAGTTGAATATTATTTAAAAAAAAAATTATAATTAATATTTTCTTGTCTTGTGTTATTATCAGGTGAATAAAGTTTAGCATAGAAGTTTCCAAATATTGTATTTATTTCTTGTGGAGAGTTGGTAGGCTTCCCTGCGGAGTCCTTAATGGTTGCAATTGTTTTTTTTCCTCTGTCTCTTTTGATTTGATTGGCTGAATATTTACTGAATTTGTTCCTATGATGGTAGGTTTCTTGACAGAGTCAACTTATTAACAACTTATTGACAACTTATTAACTGCTTATGTTACAGAAAATCTGAAAATGTCATAAATTAAGTGCTTTAAACCAGGCTTTATTGGACATTAATTGCATTAATATTCAGAGTTTCTTAAATGTTAACAAATACATGAAGCACACATACACACATTGGGTTTCCATGTTTTATAAGGACCTACCATAGAATAATGTATAAATTAAACTGTATATCCTGTCTCCACTAAACCTAACTCTTAAGACTACCCCTAACTGATCTATTTTAATGTGAACTAATAAGTATTTGTATGCTTTTCATTTTGACATCATGCCATTTAATTTTTTAATTGGTTTTGTTTAACTTTGGGCATAGGCTTCATGTAATCAGGGTGTCTACAGGTTTGACCAAGTTAAATTTAAGACACTTTAAGACTTTTTAATACCATTTTCAAACTAAATTTAAGACTAAATTGAAAGTCCCACAAAAGTCTAGCACAAAACTATGAAGATATTGTAAATTATTATTTTATTTAACTGATTTTTCTTGGGAATATTCAACAGAAAACACTATTCCAGAAGAAGAAATTATTTTCTATTCCATGACAAAGTCAAGGCTCTCACACACTTTGAAGCCAATGTAACAGTGTAACAAACACGGATTTTGAGTCATGGATCGGATCATTTTTCGGATCAGCAAAAAAAAAAAAAAAGTTAGTTTTTTTCCTAATTACTGAATGCTTACTTTAGGTAGGCTACTTCTAATCCACAGCAAAAACTACTATCTGAACTAAAGTTCAGTAACAAAACAAGAACAATTACACAAATGACAAGTGTAAATGAATACAACATAAAGTTAGTAATAAAATCAATAACACTAGTATTACGGAGGGGAAATTTAATAATTAATTGTAAAATAACTAGTGTTTCTCACTGCAGGTATTTATAGGACGCTGTCTCTTTAAGGCCAAATGCACGAACCGAATACTGGCACGCATCTCTTTCTCAGCTGTTTCGGTTCACTGAAGACATACACGACTGTGTTTACCAGAATACCAAAACGGGTATTAAGACATGACTTGGTATGTACGTTTCCGTTCAAATAGCAGTTAAAGAGGAATCAATCTGTGTGAATCACGCTGGGGCCTCTCTCTCTCTCTCTCTCTCTCTCTCTCTCTCTCTCTGCGCGTGCTCGCGTCAGGTGTGTGCAGCAACGGTAAAAATAAATAAATCAGCATGCGTGTTCCCTTTTTAAATTGTTTGAATTGGTAAAGTGGCAAGACAAAACATGTGCTAATTATAAACTTTTACTCTATGATGGTTAAACTTCACAGTTAATCTGCGAATCAAATGCGTGTAGTTGGGCGGAAACCCGCTAAATCTGGCAACACTGAGGCGTGTTCAAGCAAGCGCGTGTCTAGCAACAGAACAGATTTAGAACCTGCGCAGGAGATTCTCCTCAAAACGATAAACTTTTTCCTTTTCAAAGTGTAAAAAATTTAAGACAAATTAAGACATTTAAAGGCCTTTTTTGGACAACGAAATTTAAGACTTTTTAAGGATCTGCGGCCACCCTGGTAATTGTACATTTTAAGACCAATGCGGATTGGGTTTAAGCACTTAATGACCTTTTTATATATACGATGACTTAATCTTAAGTGAGAACTATTTGCGGTTGTTTACAAATCATGATCTAACTCTTTATATATGAGCTAATTAAAGAATAAAGAAACTGCTACTTACATTGACAATGAATGAAGAACTCACTGTCTGTATAGTCTCTTAATGTCTGTTAACAACAGTTTATAAACTATTGATTGACTATAGTTTGCAAATAATTTGTAAATACTTTATGACTGTATATTTTTTATAAAGTGTTACCACTTTATCCCTTCAAATACCATAAGTAACTTAAAGTAAACAAATGTCACAGAAACTCGGGTTTAGCTCATAACTCATCTGCATTTGTGCTCAACTGCAGCAAATCATTCATGAATCAAACTGATCCAGTTCAACTCACTGACTCAATGATCTGGCCACAGTCTTTGTCAAGTTGTCAATGCACTGAATCTGTTCCACTTAAATGAGGAAAGAACCAAGACAAATATGATCCTCAAAGCTGAGGATTTTACTGATGAAGTGGAAATAAAGTATTGTAATAATCAAATCCACAATAAGAGGAAACATGTTTTTAAATGAACATGAAACAGTTCTTTAAAACAAACTGTTCAAAGAAGTCATTAAGGAATATTATTTAATTATCATATCTGGAAAAGTTCATTACAAAATTACAGTTTTTCAGGATGGTTGAAGAACTCTGACATTTTTCTCATCAGGTTTTTGAGTAGGCATTGTCTGCCTTGTGTTCTTGGAGAAAATGCCACTGATACAATCATACTACAATATAGACGGGAAATATCTGCTAGTGATAGTTATGAAGCACCTATGCATCCACATATTTGATCATAGTGATTCAGTGAATGTGAATGTCAAACCTCAGTATGTTTAGTCGACAGTGTAGAGAAGGCTGACTATAATCAGCTTGTTTCCATTTACTGAAAAAAAGTTAAAGTCGTGACGTATTGTCAAGTACGGTGACCCATACTAGAAACTGGTGGTCTGCTTTTAACCCATCCAAGTGCAAACACACAGCAGTGAGAAGTGAACAGACACACAGTGAACACACACCGGAGCTCAAGGGCACCTCAGTCATAGTATTGAAGATGGAAAGAGCCCTGTTCATTCCCACCCCCACCATCAATTCCTGCCAGTGTGAGAATCGAACCTGTGACCTTTGGGTTAGAAGCCCAGCTCTCTTACCATTGGGCCATGACTGCTCCATAAGGGAGATAAGACTATACTTGTGACCTGAATTACAAAAGCTCTTCTGGTCTTAAATGACGCAAAAACAAGCTTTGAGTAACACACTCAATATCTGAGAGAACAGAGCCAATTTATAAGAGAACACTGTATATTAAAAGTTCACAGTAAACAGGAAAATATCTGATAGCTATAGTTATGACACACATAGTTATGGGATGATTTTAGACTCAAATTGATTAATAGATTCACACACAATTATCCATGCACTGCATACATTTTATGCATGTATCTAACCACAAACAAATGCCTTTCAATGTGAGTCAGTGTAATTCAGGATTAAATGACCCTGCAGCCATTTGTAGAAACACAGACATGTTTGCAGATACAAAGTCAGCATTAATATATCAAACTGCTCATGCAACAAGGATTATGTGCATTTGTGGATCAGGTGACACGTGTGCATTCATCTCTTCCAGTCGATTCTATTTGATTCATTTCAATTTTGAGACTTTAGTTCCGTCAAATCAGCGATCACTAGATGACACTATAGCTCCAGTCACATGAGCGCATTCCATTGTGTACAGTTTAATGAATGTTACATTGTGTTTTCTTTGTTTCTTTTGGTTTGGCTATTGTCCTCTGTCCATAGAAATATAATACAAAGGTTTTATTGAACTCTATAGTAGATTATTTAAGCCACATTTATATTAAATTAATTATACTCTATTAAACCAATGAGCCTTTTACAGGCAATAGTATAGCCTATTCTCAAGTAGACACATACACCTTGCTGGCTAAAGGAAAGAAAAACTATTTTCTGAGTCAGTGTCAGCTGCAAAGATGAATTTGACGATGATGATTTGCCATCTCCGCAGTTCAGGAGAAATGCACCTTTGACTTACAGTCAGGAGAGAGTGTTTGTATTTGGGTCTTTCGAAGTAGACTTTTCAAGCTTCCTATAGATAGCTGTATTTCTCATGTCCTCGAGTTAAGCCTGAGTTTCTCTTCATTTGTTCCATGCTGCAGTTCGACGGAGATATCAGATATTTTTCAAAACCACAAGTTGTGTTGATATTGTAATTGTACATAAATAAAAGACATAAATAAAAGAGAGAAAACAGTCAAGCAAACATATAATAGCCCAGATTCATCTAGTGCTTAATTAAAATAGCTCGTAGTACAAGCACATATTTGCTCATGTGAAGAGGATGATTTTTCATGTGAATTTTTCATTTTTTATTTTAGTTTTTTTTTCGTTAAGTACTAAGTCTGGGGTACATAATAAATAATAGATTGTAGCAATCAAATTCAAATAGCCAACATTGTGAATATGAAACATTTGGAAATAGGATTATAGCACTAAACAATAAAAAAACATCTCCAGAATTAAGTCATGATGCGAGAGTAAACTCAATATTCAGAAAAATGTTGCAATAAAATGTTGAGAATAAAATAATTGAATTTAGATAATAAAGATGCTGTGTTTCAAGAAAAAAGCTAAAACTTGAAGAAAAGTCTAAATCAAATGCTGAGAATAAACTCATGCCATGTTGATTTCATCTGGTTGGACCGCAGTAAACAGTGTCTTCAGTGGCGTTCTCCAAGTAGACCAGAGAGTAATGCTTCCTTCCTTTCTCATTGCATTTATCACAATTCATTTTTGGAATGAGTTTTTAATATTAATGCATTAATGGGTTTAAAAATAGTTTAGGGTTAGGTAAGGAGGGCTTTGTTGCCCATTAGTAAATTAAATATGTTCTAGCTATTTTTTCCCTAACCAAACTATAACATTTGAATTCACAAATATGCCTGTTTGTACATGTTAATGAATCACACTGGGCCTTGTTCGTGTGTGAAATGCTGTAAACTGCGAAAATGAAGTCTCAAAATACAAATGAACTGCACAAGACTGACTCAAACAAGACGTCAATAAATGCACATCTGACCCACAAATGCACAGAATCCTTTTTGCATGAGCAATTTATGTAAGGGATAATCAATGGTTTGCCGTGCGTTAAAGGATTTTAAATGCACGACGTGGAGGCTAATAAACGCCCGACGCAAAGTGCATTTTAAATCCTTTAACGCACGGCAAGCCGCTGATTATCCTGCTTATTCCATGGTCATTTCCGAAGTTATAGACAAACTGAAACTAGGATTGATATTTGCAGCGCAAAATTTGACTGAATGGATAAAAAAGACGGTTATTTTCGTCAGTTATGACACGCAGCTCTAGCATTCTGGCCGCTTCAAATCAGACTCAGAGATTAAATAGTCCGGTAAAAATCACATTTATTTGAATGAAATATAGCATTTGTTTCAGTAGATTATCGATCGACCAAGAGAGAGTGTGAAGGCAAGAGAGATGACTGTTGTGTGTGTTCGTAACGTTACCTGCCTGCATGCTGTGGGTCTCTCTCTACAAACAACGATTCATTCACAAACAGCAGCTTTACCGCCCCGCTGCTGAGGAATATAATGTAGCGATCTAGTATCTAGGATATTTTAATAAGGATCGCAGGCAAACGCCGACAAGAAGTTTATGAATGTGCGCAGCACAATGCAATCTCTGACCTCTCTCTCTCTCTCTCCTCTTACAAACACTAGTGAAACGAAAAACATTGATAAACCTTAGTGAAATTCATTCATATGCATTACTGAAAACTTCTTACAAACAAGAGTGAAAACATTGATAAATGTTTGGCTTTTCGTATTTTAAACAACATTTTACTGTCGTCAGGTACAATTCCGAAAGTGGGACGAAACAGCGTGATGTTACAGAGTTCGCACCGCACTGGCCTGTCATAAGCGCGGCTCTGACTGTGACCGACTCCCAGCACAGGCACACGGGGAGGACATGTTCACTTCGCTAGCGCCACCGAGTTGATAGCGCTGGCGTCAGCCTCTTTTCCTACTACACAGTAATTTGTGATTTTCATTGCAGATAACATACTGTAAATCAGTATTTATTTATTATTACAATTCTTTTACTTATTATTTTTCTACCACAGCAAAGAACTGCACGTAGCAGAGACGTAATAGGCTACTGTAAGTTAGTCCTCTGGAGGAGCGTCCAACATTGTTAAGCACGTCCAAGTGTTTATTTTTGTAGGCTACTTTACTGTATTTTATTTAGTTAGTTTATTTTAATTTAATTTAATCTGCCAAAAACATGTTTACACCTACCTACTCTTTAGTATGTTCCATATTTCCACAATGAAAAAATAATGAATAATGTCCTGGAAGAAAATTACGAGTGCTTTACAGCTTTCCAGCCCAAAGCAGGTAACACTACTATTTACATGTAGTAATGATAATAATAATAATAAAAAAAATGAACACATGAACTCTAAATGTTCGCTGTAAGCGAATCGAAGCGAACACGTCCTCGCTGCGCGGTCGGTCACAGAGCCATGACGGATCAGCCGGGGGCGAGCTCTGTAACCATAGATGTATACATAGATTCCTCATTAGCGACTGTTTCTATGGGCCGTTATGCGTAAGCCGCCAGCCATATTGTAGCGGTCAACTCGACGTCATTCACCCATAGATCTATGTAATTGACCATAGTAATCACTGAATTTTCGAAATGCCACAGTCCTGCACAGCTGTTGGTCTGCGAACCTATAGTATGGCGAATGACGTCCAGTTGATCGCTGCAAAATGGCAGACGCATCTACGTGCTTGGAGCGGTCCAATGGGGTATCTACGTATAAATATCTATGTCTGTAACATCGTGCGTGCCGTGTCGTCCCACTTTCGAAATAGTACTTGAAACGATAAAATGTTGTTTTAAAATGTTTTTAACTTCAGACAACTTAGTCGGTTCCAGTCGGTGGAAACAATCGTTAAGTGTGTTCAGCTCAGTCAGAATGTTTCTGCTAGTTGTGTAGTGTGTCCCCAGCATCAGACTAACCTCCATGAAGCAGACGCGCCAAATTAAGCGGAAGTGTTGACACAGCTTCCGTTTCAAGTGAAATTAGCTCTCATCACCTACTGAAATCTCGACTCATTTCAGTTATGCACATCAAAGAATTTCAGTAACGTTGATCAATGTTTCCACTAGTGTTTGTAAGAGGTTTTTCAGTAATGCATATGAATGACTTTCACTAAGGTTTATCAATGTTTTTCGTTTCACTAGTGTTTGTAAGAGGCCTTTCAATAATTATGGCCTCATATGACTTGACTCTTAATGTTAAGATTGACAATTTTGATTATGCTTTTTACACCACACCTGAATGGATCAAGGCATTTAATTCGTGCTTGCCCTGAAAGAAATAAGGAGGGTAATTCATCAAAGCTGAGCAAGACAAGAGAGAGACTAATCTAAATAGTGATGAGAAAAGAGTGGAAGTAGGGACCTCATATGCTTCCTCTCTGAAAGTTAAAAATCTGACTCTTGTGGAGAACGATGGTGGGTCTAGTGTTTCTGAGGGCCAGAACACAGTTTCTGAAGCCAGCACATTAAGAGTGGCTTTATAAAAAGAGGAGTCGAATACTGCTGGTGTGGTGGGTGATAGAATCAGCGAGTCTGCTTCTGAGTCAGTCTTAACAAAGGGTAAGAGTGTTATTATAAATCAGCAATGTGTTGAGATTTGTGAGGATGCCGATCTAGAATTGGATAAAGCTGAGTTTAAGGTTCCAGGCAAAAAGGAAGAATTCAAATGAAGTTCAGAGAAAAGCAAATGTAGTTGATGATGATGACGATGATGATAATAGCAAAGGAAGGATGGAAAGTGACAACGAATCTTCTGACTCTTCTTTCAGCCTTTCTCAAAGTGAATTATCCAGTCGCAGCTACGAGGCAGAAGATATTAAGCTGTTCCTCAGGGCAACAAAGAATAAGAGAGGAGTGCGTGTCTGTGAATATTTTCCAGATATTAAACAGTTTGTTGATAAAACAAAAATGTTCATGGCAGAAAGCTTATTCACAAATAAGGACATTTATTGACTAAAGAAAATTGTAAGAATTTTAAATTCTGATTTGGTTGATAATAGCTAAAAAATTTGAAGTGGCATGCTTTGGTGCTCTGATTTCTATGTTTTCAGCTTGGGCATGTTCTTTGTTTTCACCTTTTCTAGAAATGAATGAAATCAACATTGCATCATTAAATATTAATGGGGCTAGAGATTAAGAAAAGAATGGAGATATGAGTTTATAAAGCAGAATAAATTAGAAATGGTTGTAGCAGACGAGGTTTTTAGCGTGTCACAGTAGCTTAGGGTTCAATATGGACCAAAGATCAGAAGCCAGGAACATCTACTGGAGAGAGGGTGAGATGCTACTGGTGAGTGAATAGACAAGACGATTAAATTTGATTAATAAAAGAATTTATATCGATGGGTTTCCTTTTCTTTTTCCTTGTAGTTTGTTTAGAGTAATTATATTAATGGACAATCAATTAACAGCAGTCAAGAAATATTCTGTTTTCTAGAACAGTATCAGAAATATTAACAGTTGAACAGATTCAAATCGATGTTGACCAAAATAAAATAAATTCTCAAAACACAAAACAATAGTGTGTGTTTCTTCCAAATAAATTCACAATAAAATACTCTTCAATGAGCTTTACATTCAAAAACCCAATAATTCAAAAAGACTTTGTAATAGGATGTTCACTCTGACTAAATTCCAGAAAATAGATGTAAATGACACTTTTTCTTTCAAATGAACAGTAAATTCAACCATGAAATGTAAAAACACAAGAACAAATCAAACGATTCAATTGAACGATGCTTTGCGGATAAACGACTCAGTCGATCAAAGTTCGTGAATCAAATGATTCAGCTTCAAAAGCTGAACACTCGTTCAAACAGTTCTTGTTCAAAACCAAAGTCTCTCCGTTTCAGATGCAAAAAATCTAATTTGTTCAAAGTATCGGGATCTTGAATTGTGTCCAAAAGAACAGGAAACAATGGAATTCTCCTATCAGTCGATGAATTCAGATCACAGTTCAAAGGTCTGTGGGCAGCTCGCCATTTGTGCACATGTAATCGCGATCAACACAGATGATTCTCACCAGAGGATTACGTTCGGCACAAAACAGGTAATTCTCTCAGAAGATCCCGTTCGTAGAAAGAAACATATAACGTTAGAAGAAAAGAAAAAAACAGCCTAGCAAAACACAATTAACTTCTGATTCAAACGTTTTCATCACAAGTTCATACACACATCTCAAATACAACGTTTCAACTGTTATTAAACACGTTGAGTTTCATAAATTACTCGTTGTCTTGTCTCATAACCCATTTATGAATATTACATGAGATAGCTTTAGCTCACGTGCTAACTAGTTTGACCCATGCGGTATGCGCGCGGCCTACTCAAAATTGCTTTGTAACATCTCATTTTGAAATTATATTAGATCAGTATATGAAAATTCACTCACCAGAGCCAAATACAACAATATTTTGACACAAAGATGATTAATCACAGGGCTTCAGCACTGAGATCCACTCCAACTAACTACACTTCTTTCAATTTCCACGTCTCTCTTCTGTCTTTCCGTCCGACGACAACACTCCAAGATGATGTCACGATTCTTTAAGTTTCGTTTCCAAGTGTACTCTATCACATTTCTCCTTAGAGTAATGTTTAACGCTGTGAGTTTCTAGACAACCGCTGCGGTCTTGTGCAATCTCGTCTCTCTGTCTGTTCTTCTGAAAGGCGCAGCAGCGCCGGCGCTGCAGGTGGGCGGGGCTTATAAATGCGCTGCTACCATTGGTTCTTACAGAAGTCTGTCACTGAAGTGAGAAGTAATTTGATAAATCTTTCATCCTTCTGGAACTTTATCCCTTTTTCTCATCTCTCAGTTTCTTTCAGCTCTTTCTATATTTTGAAGTATTTTAATTTCTTTGACAGTAGCCTGGATTACCCGGGTTACATGGTTTTGTTGCAAGAAACTCATAGTGACAAAATGAATGCCTCTGATTGGGCTAGACTAGAGAATGGGGTGGTTTTTCTAAGTCATAACACTTCGCTTAGTGGTGGGGTGGCTGTTCTTTTTGAGAAAAGTTTTAACCCACATTCATTTCAAGTAGAAGAAATAGTTAAAGGAAGACTTTTAAAAGTAAGGGTTAGCTATGGAAAAATTGTCATTGTTTTTGTTTGTGTGTATTGTCCAGTCTCAATGATAGAGAGAATAGTGTTTTTAAACATCTTGTGTTCTGTTTTACAAAAATGTGATCAATGTGAACACAGATGTTCAGTTTTTATTAACCTTTTGAAACCCAAAAGTGCGTACTGGCAGTTTAATACTGCTTTGTTAAGTGACAAATGGTTTAAAGAATTGTTTATTTTCTTCTGGGGAGTTTTTAAAACAGAGAAAGTTTTTTATAATTCTGTACAACAATGGTGGGATATAGGAAAAGCAAAAATTAAGCAGCTTTGTTTACTCGAAACATCATTACAGAGACTAATTCTAAAATGGGTATCTTGGAGGCTGATATTTTAAAACTCCAGGAATTGGCGGAGTCTACTGCCACAAGGGGTTTTCTAGAATTGTTATTAGACAAAAAAAGCACAGTGGGCTGATCTACTTGGTTCTAGGACACAAGGAGCTTTGGTCAGGTCAAGATTTCAAAGCATAGATCAAATGGATGCTTCAACAAAATTTTCTTTCAATTTGGAGAAGAAGAATGGTCAAAGCAGAACTATCCATGCTTTACGTTCTGAATCTGGAATTCTTTTGACAGATTTTTCAGAAATTCGTCAAAGAGCAGTTGCTTTTTATGAAAACTTATATAAAAATGAAATCACAGCAGAGCAGAAAGATGAGGGTGAGTTTTTCTTTGAAAACTTACCTCAGGTGCCTCAAAGTCTCAACACTGAATTGTCTAGCCCTCTGAGTATGAGTGAGCTACAGAAAGCACTTGGTGAGATGGTGCCTGCAAGACACCAGGTATTGATGGTAAACCAGTGGACTTTTACAAGTCCTTTTGGTCAACAATAGGAGAGGATCTCCTAGAGATGTTGAATACCAGTATGGCAAGAGGTAAGCTGCCTTAAAGTTGCCGAAGAGCTGTGCTGACTCTCCTGACGAAAAAGGGAGATCTTGGAGATACAAATGTTGGCGTCCTGTTTCTTTGCTCTGCAGTGATTATAAGCTTTTGTCAAAAATTCTTAGCTAATAGATTAGCCAAAGTAATGGATAGTGTTATTCATCCTGACCAAACTTATTGTGTCCCAGGTAGATCAATTTTTGAAAATATTGCTTTTATTCGTGATCTTATTGAAGTCTCCAAGATGCTAAACCTAGATTGTGGTTTTGTTTCATTAGATCAAGAAAAGGCTTTTGATCTTGTAGAACATTGTATTTTGGGGAAAGATTTTAACTGCTTTTGGCTTTAGTGAGAAGTTTGTTAACTTCATTAAAATTCTTTATAGTGATGTGGAGAGTACTTTGAAAATCAACGGTGGTTTATGTACTCCTTTTAAAGTCTCTAGAGGCATAAGACAGGGCTGTGCCCTATCTGGCATGTTATACTCTTTAGCAATAGAGCCTTTGTTACAGCAGATAAGATGCAAACTTCAAGGTGTAATGTTACCAGGATGTAAGAATAAGTTTACACTGTCGGCTCATGCAGATGATGTGACAATATGTATTAATAGTCAAAATGACATAGAGGTGTTATTAAACCTCTTGAAAAGCTTTAAAAAGGTCTCTTCTGCTAGTGTTAATTGGAGTAAAAGTGAAGCTTTTTTAATAGGGGATTGGAAGAATTATAAACCAAAAATTGGGTTCAAATATCTAGGAGTTTTTATTGGGGATGAGACTGTAACCCAAAAAAATTTGGAAGGTATAATTGAGAAAGTGAAAGGTAGACTGGAAAAATGGAAATGGTTGCTTCCAAAAATGTCTTTTAGAGGATGAGTTTTAATTGTCAATAATTTAGTGCGTTGTTTCTATCTAAAAAAGAAGGTGGTCAGGGTCTTATACATTTACAAAGTAAAATAGCTGCTTTTAGGCTACACTTTTTGCAACGACTTTAGCTGCTTCAGATGCTTTTAACTGGAATGCTGTTGGAAGAGTGATATTAAATAGTTCAGGAAACCTTAATCTTGGAAGGACAATATTTTTGATGGATCCATTGAATTTTCATTTTCCTGCATTACCTGTTTTTTATAGGAATGTTTTTAAGGTGTGGAATATTTTTACTTTTCAGAGAGTAGAGTTTCCAAATTCGTTGTATTGGTTGCTGGAAGAACCTTTAATTCATGGCAAACGATTGGACTTGACGAGCAACTCGTCTTTTCCCGGGCTGAGCAAAGCACTTATTGATAGCAAAATTGTGACTCTTGGTCGCTTGCTGGAAGTAACTGGACTTGATTTTAAAGATCATGAAGCACTTTCTCAAGTTCTTGGATTTAATTCTACTCGTGTTACGGCACTAATCCTCCGGAGATGGGAATCGGCTTTAAGTGATCATGAGAGACTCCTGTTATCAGATTACAGTAACGGACTGTGTAGCCGCGATGTGGAAGACCCCTTTCCCTGTTTGATCTTCGCTCCTAAATTGGATGAATATTCTGGGTTTTATCTTAGGGAAACCAGTTCTCTAAATGTTGATTTCTTTTCTTGTAATAAAAAGGTTTTGTATAAATATTGTACAATTGCTTTTAACAAGAAAATGTTAAATGCAAAAATGTAATGCAATAGGGTAGATACCCCTTGGCGTGCCTTTTTAATTTAGAGGATGATAAAAAGCCACAGTGGAGAGGTTTTTTATAAACCACCGTTGACCAGAAAGACAGGAGATTTACAATGGAGAGTTGCTCATGGTGTTATTGCAGTTAATGCTTTTACTGTTGTTTTAAGTCCTGGAAGTTCTGATAAATGTCCTTTTTGTGATGATAGGGAGACTATTTGTCATGCATTCTCAAGTTGTTATAGGCTTGAACCTTTGTTTTAAGAGAAATTTTTAGAAAATGTAATGAGGTATTCTCACAGGTTTTTTTCATTTTGGGATGTAAACATGTTTTAAAGAAGAGATATATGTATCAAATGCTTAATTTTGTGTTGGGGCAAGCAAAGATGGCCATTTATTTGAGCAGGAAAAGGAAAAATTGAGCAGAATGTAGTACAAAACATTGTTACATTGTTCTTCAACCTGGTGCAATCTAGAATTTTGATTGATTTCTGTTATTATAGGAGTATTGATGACTTGTTTTTATTTCAGAACATTTGGTGTTGCAATGATGCTTTATGTGTCCTTCTTGAAGATTAATTGATTTTCACGTTGTATTAATTTGTCTCTGAGTTGGTGCTTGTTAGATTTGTGATTATGTAACTTTGTAAATAAAGGATTTTGTAAATTCAAAATTCTCTCTCTCTCTCTCTCTCTCTCTCTCTCTCTCTCTCTCTCTCTCTCTCCGTTTCCGGTGTGAGTGCTGTGAGCGTGAGCGTGTGTGGTGAGTGAGCGGCTTTTCTGTCTTTTTTTTCACCCTCCTTTTTGGCGTTTCCTTAGTAGTTGTTTTTCTGTATATTTCTGGGCCGTGTGCGGCCGTTTTTTTTTTTTACCGGGTTAAGCATGGCGGCCCTGGATACTCGGGTTTTGTCTGCACTTACACGGCGTCATGCAATTAAGATTCGCGGCAGGTGTAGAGGAGATTTGTTTAGCGGTCGGTGAAGTTGTAGGACACGGATGCATTTTATCGGCGTCCAGGATGAATAGCCCCACAGTGATTTTTTTGAATAGCGTTGAAAAAGTGAATGAGGTAGTGGAGAAAGGAATTGTGATAGATGGTGAGTTTATCACTGTACTTCCCCTATCAATGCCTTCAAAAAAAGTCACGTTATCTAATGTTCCCCCTTTTGTCGGTGATGAGATATTGGAAAAAGCTCTGTCACGTTATGGCAAATTAATTTCCCCAAAAAAGAAAATTCCCATTAATGTGACGTCTCCTCTTCTGAAGCACATTGTGTCTTTTAGGAGATTTGCATATATGATACTTCAGGAAGACGAGGAATTGGATCTTTCACTCAGTTTTCGAGTGGATGATTTTGATTACATTATTTTTGTGACTACTGCTAAGACTAAGTGCTTTAAATGTGGGATGTCTGGACACTTGGTTCGCAACTGCCCTGGAAAGGGAGTTGCTGATGATGTCCACCCAAGCACAAGCAAGGCTAGAGTGGTTTCACAGGGTACAGGTGTGCAGGGAGAGTCCAATGGAGGGACGGTAGCGGATGTTGGCTATGAAGCATCTAGTGTAGATGTTGTGGCAAGAAAAGAATCAGAAAATGATACAGCTGGAATAGCAGTTTCTAATGGAAAAGTCCCTGAATGTGGCATCACTGGGATTGATGATGCACAGATTATACAGGAAAAGGAAGAAACTGGTGGTAAAATTTTAGAAATAGAAGCAAAGGTAGGGAGTTTCAAAACGCCTCTAAAAAAAGAAAATTCTGTGACAAATCTGAGAATGAAAAAGTTCTAAAGAAATTTGACGTGAATTTCAGTGAGGATAATGAGACAGAAAGTGAGAGTGAATTCTCAGATTCTAGCACGGTGGCATCTCAAAATGAGTTTTCTGTCTGCAGTTACAATGCAGAAGAGATCAAAATGTTCCTCAAGTTAACAAAGAACAAGAGAGGTGTGTGTGTACAAGAATACTTCCCAAACTTAACTCAGTTTACAGAGAAAACAAAAAATGTAATGGCTGAGGGATGCTTCACAAATAAAGAAGTCTACAGGTTAAAAAAATTGTGAGGAATCTAGAAAAAACTAAAAATGATGTTTAATAGTGTACTTCCGGTTTTCACTTCTATGAGAGTGATTATTTTTTGGCTGTCTTTTTTCCTCTTTGCCATGTGTGAAATTAAGTTGGCTACTTTGAATGTAAATGGTGCTAGAGATTTTAAGAAAAGATTGATGTTAAATGAAATAATGAAACAAAAGAATTTGATGGGCTAACTGTTTTAAGCCATAATACTTCATTAAGTGCTGGGGTTGCAATTCTTTTTTCTAAGAGTTTTAATCCACTTTCTTATGTGACTGATGAAATCATTAAAGGAAGACTACTTAAAGTTAGGGCTGTTTTTGAAAACTATGTTTTAGTGCTTATTTGTATTTATGCCCCAACAGCTCCTGTTGAAAGAGTGTTTTTTTAGACATATTATGTGATACCTTACGAAAATGTTCAGAAGAGGAATTCTTGTTTTTAGGTGGTGATTTTAACTGCACAGAAAATATGTTAGATAGGAATCACATTGAACCACATTTGCTCTCTCAGAAACGCCTTACTCAGTTAATAAAGAAAAAACAATTATGTGACATTTGGAGGCAGTTGAATGGAAATGCAAGACAGTATACTTGGGTACATATGAGAGAGAATATGACATCTCTTGCCAGGTTAGACAGAGTATACGGTTTTAAACATCAGCTTAATATTTTTAAAAATTGCTTTATTGTCCCAATAGGGTTTTCTGATCACAGTATGGTGCAATGTGGGTTTATTTTGAATTCTATTAAACCTAAAAGTGCATATTGGCACTTTAACATTTCTTTATTGAATGATAGTGCTTTTAGAAATTCTTTTAAGTATTTCTGGGAGAAGCATAGGAATTCCAAGTCCAATTTTAATTCAATACAACAGTGGTGGGATGTTGGCAAAATTCAAATCAGACAATTGTGTCAACAACACACTCGCAATGTCACTATAGAGTTTAAGAAATCTTTAGAGAAATTGCAAAGTGAGTTAATTGAGTGTCAACAATTAGCTGAATCCACTGGAGAAAGTCAACATATTAATGTTTTTTTTAAAAGAAAGCTCAACTTGCAGATCTGCTAGATTATAGAACACAGGGGGCTTTGATCAGATCCAGATTTCAAAACATAAGTCATGTGGACGCAGCGTCAAAGTTTTTCTTTGGCTTAGAGAAAAAAAAATGGTCAGAAGAGATTAATTCAGGCCTTGCAGTCTGAAGAAGGCCATGTTTTGCTAAATCCTAGTGAGATTCGGATGAGAGCAGTTCGTTTTTACAAAAATCTGTATAGAAGTGAGTACATGGCAGAAGTGGATCTTGAAAGCACTTTCTTGAGCTCCCTGCCAAAAATGTCAGAAGAGGGTAATGCAGCTCTTTCGGGAGCACTGAGTCTGGGAGAGCTGTATAAGGCCCTTCAAGGCATGGCTTTGGGAAAGACACCTGGAATTGACGGCCTCCCAGTGGACTTTTATAAGTCATTCTGGGATGAACTGGGTGCGGATTTGTTACAAGTGTTAAATGACACTCTGTCAAATGGTATGTTGCCGTTGAGCTGCAGAAGAGCAGTGATAACGCTTTTACCAAAGAAAGGAGACTTGACAGACATACGGAATTGGAGACCTGTTTCACTTCTTTGTTGTGATTACAAACTGCTCTCAAAAGTGTAGGCAAATAGATTAACAGGAGTAATGAGTCAAGTAATTCATTCTGATCAATCCTACTGTGTTCCGCGTAGGTCTATTGTTGACAATATTTCGCTAATTCGTGATGTATTAGAAGTGTCAAAATTGCTTATCTAAATTTTGGTTTGATTTCATTGGACCAAGAGAAAGCGTTTGATTGTCACGACCACACACACAGGGAGAAGGTGAGTATCTTTCAAGGTATTTATTAACAAACGTGCACAGTTCAACACACGTGCAAACGGGTGAATAAAGGTCTGTGGTCAAATCTTCAAACACAACACAACAGGTGAGTTCAAGTTCATAAGTAGTATAGCGTTAGCAACAGTCACTTCCCTTTAACACGATCAACGTGTTTCACAGGAGATCATCGGGGAAATCCACGAGGAGCATTTGAGGTGTTTCACAGGAGAACATTAGAGCAATCCACGGGGAGCACAGGAGAACATTGGAATATCCACGAGGAGCACAGGAGAGACAACAGGAGGGGGAGAAGATCCACAGAGAAACATCCATGCAACTTCGATACCAGCCGGTGAGTGAGTGACAGAGGTAAGTATATGAAGGGTGTGGTGATTGCTGGTGCAGGTGACGGTGATTAGAATTCTGGTGATGGTTCACGGGTGTGCTGTGGTGGTGATTGGCTGGTTGGTGGAGGATCGTGGTGATTGGGGCTGAGGGAACGTGCAGAGGGTGTGACATCACCCCCTCCTCCACGGGTGACTCCTGGCACCCAAGAACGGCGACGGGGACGACCACGACCTCTGGGAGCTGGGCGTTCGGGATGTTGGCGGTGGAATTCCTCGAGGAGAGTCGGGTCCAGGATGTCGTCACGGGGTATCCACGATCTCTCCTCGGGTCCGAACCCCTCCCAGTCCACTAGGTACTGGAGCTGGCCGTTCCGCCGCCGGGAGTCTAGGATTTCTTGGACTTGGTAGATGTTATCTCCAAGGATCTCTGGCGGGTCGGGAGGAGGAGGTGACTCCGATTCTGTGGAGGAAGGGAACAGGGGTTCAGTGTGGCGTTTGAGTAGGGAAACGTGAAACGAGGGAGCGATTCTGTAATGTGGGGGTAGGTTTAGACGGTAGGTGACAGGGTTGATTTGTGAGTGAACGGTGAAGGGCCCTATGTAGCGGGGACTCAGCTTCCTACTGGGCAGCCGGAGGCGTATGTCTCGAGTGGACAGCCATACCTGGTCCCCGGGGAGGTAAACTGGGTTGGGTAACCTACGACGGTTGGCGTGTTCCGTATGCCTCCGTACTGCCCGCTGGAGATGGACGTGCGCTGAGTCCCACACCCTCTCGCTCTCTCGGAACCAGTGATCTACCGCGGGCACCTCGGAGGACTCTCCAGTCCATGGAAACAGAGCTGGTTGATAACCTAGAATACATTGGAATGGGGTTAGACCAGTAGAGGTTTGACGGAGGGAATTTTGCGCATACTCAGCCCACGGTAGATACTGGCTCCAGGTGTTTTGATGTTGGGAACAGTACGTCCGAAGGTAGCGGGAGATTTCCTGTATTTTCCGTTCGGTCTGCCCGTTCGTTTGAGGGTGATATCCGGATGACAGGCTGACTGTGGTACCCAGGAGTTGGAAGAAGGCCCGCCAGACCCTGGAAATGAATTGGGGTCCCCGATCGGACACGATGTCTTCTGGGAGTCCGAAGTTCCGGAATACATTGTGGAACAGTGCCTCTGCGGTTTCTAGTGCTGTGGGGAGACCTTTGAGAGGTATTAATTTGCAAGCTTTTGAGAATCGATCGACTACCACTAAAATTGTGGTGTAACCCTGAGAGGGGGGCAGGTCTGTGGCGAAGTCAATGCCCAAGTGTGTCCAGGGTCGGCGGGGAATAGGTAACGGTTGTAATTTACCTTCGGGTAAGCGGCGTGGGGTTGTGTTGACGGCGCAGACCGAACATCCCTGGACGTACCGTTCCACTTCCCTGCTCATGTTGGGCCACCAATATTTCTGCTGGAGGAGCGAGAGGGTTCGCCTGCTGCCAGGATGTCCTGAGCCGGGGGACGTGTGCGTACTATCCAGCAGAAGGGGTCTGAGACGGCTTGGGACATAGTAGGGCTGGGCGATAAAACGATAACGATATATATCGCGATAGACAAGAGATCGATATCAATAAAAAATGTGTTCGATAAAACGTTCGATATTTTGTATTCTTCGTCGGCCCGCCCAGCCCCCCTTTAACGTTCAGTTCATAGCGCCAGATCACAATAGAAGTTAAGGTTATCTTTCCTACAGAACGGGTCCAAGTTGTTGTATTAAACAAACTAAATAGCCTTATGTTATTTATCTTATTTACACGACGGCATGTGATTTCTGTCTCTACATGATCGCGCTTTTACAATGTCTCCTCACAGACGGGATCGCGGACTCCATTCATAAAAACGGACTTTACTATAGGGCGGAATGCCGCGGAATTCGTCGATTTTTGGACCAATAAATCAAAAGTTGGTCTGTTAATTAATTCAGATCGCGATATGGACTAGTGTCTGTGAAAACTGAAATGCAAAAAGACCGTTTCAATAAGAATCCTGCATGTTCCGTTTGCCTCTATGTATGAATGGAGGAGACGCGCTTTATTTTCACTACACTCATACTGAAGCACACCTGACGCTCCCGCTAATTTTTGGCCTTTGCATCTCACATGAACAGACAAACTCCAATAAACACATCTCCAAAGCTGCTGTGAGTGTCACTTTTTGTCAATTTTACCGTTTCATTAGTGAAACTAGCATCATTCATACTGTATTACACACTGAAACTTCACGGCAACCTGTCAAAATAAAAGTGCGGTTTAACATGTAACAACAATATTGGTCTTGTATTACTTTGTACAGTATAATGTAGGTGTTTATATGTTCACATTTAAATAATTTACATAAAACAATATATATGATAAAAAATAAAATAAAGAGTCACCACTTAATTGTTGAAAAAATACTATTATTATTAAACCTTTTTTTAACTGAATATATTTTTTCTTCTATGTATTAATTTTAACAGTAAAGCTCCATTTATTTTTATTTTTAAAAATAAATCAGTGATTTTGCTTTCATTTGATTATCAGAAATTAAAACAAGAATTTCTGAAAAAAAAAAAAGATTGTAAGGCCCTATTGTTCAAAATGTTGAATGTTTTGGACTTATTTTTTCACTTAAATGTTTTTGTTATTACACAAAGTATAGGCTAAAGTACCAGGAAAGAAGTAATGTTGGCTACTGGCAACCAGCAATCTGTGCAGAAATAAATATTATCAGCCAAGTACTTTGCAACAACCTCTGACCTGTGGTCAAGTAGTAGCCTACTTCTGGGCCATACATTAGCTTGACCATTCACTTCATCGACAATGAATGGGGTTTGAATTGAGGATTAAGAGATAATTAAGTGTATATTGTGACTTTAGACTTATGTTTACATTTTAATTATTTGAGTTTTCCATGGTTGTTGACATTTCTGTCTTAATAACTGAGGGGATTATGATCAGAGGCAGGTTAAGTTTAAAATAAAAATGCTTGAGTGTAATATATTTTTCTCCTGGTCCTTATTTTAAATGGGTCATAAAAATATCAATAATTATCGATATCGACCGATATGAAACACTGATATCGTGATATAGTTTTCAGCCATATCGCCCAGCCCTAGGACATAGACACGACCCGGGGGAAGCTCCGGTGGTGCAGGTTCCTCGAAGGTGGCGGCCCGTATATCTTCATCCAGCTGCCATAGTATGGGTGCGAGAAAGACAGATGGGGGTAGAATTGGATCAGGATCGTCAGAGGTAGGTTCAGGTGAGTACATACGTGATAGGGCGTCTGCTTTGGTGTTTTTGTGGCCGGGTTGGTAAGTAATGTTGAAATTGAATCGGGCAAAGAATAGTGACCAGCGAGCTTGGCGGGCATTTAGTCTCTTGGCGTGCTGAATGTACTGGAGGTTCTTGTGGTCGGTTATTACGGTGAAGGGGAACTGGGCTCCTTCCAACCAGTGCCGCCACTCTTCGAGGGCGAGCTTTATTGCCAGCAGTTCGCGGTCTCCAATTCCATAATTCTGCTTGGCTGGGGTGAGTTTCTTGGAATAGTACGCACACGGATGGAGGGATCGGGGTTCATCAGACCACTGGGACAGCACAGCTCCAACGCCTACATCCGCCGCATCTACTTCCACCACGAAGGGCCTTGAAGGGTCGGGGTGCTTGAGGATGGGAGCGGTGGTGAACATTAGCTTTAGACGGTCGAAGGCTTGCTGAGCCTCTGAAGTCCACTGTAGTACCCGGCGTCCTCCCTTTAAGAGGGAAGTGAGTGGAGCCGATAGGAGGCTATAGTTTTTTATAAAGCGTCGGTAGAAGTTAGCGAAGCCTAAGAAACGCTGAAGCTCCTTCACCGTCCTGGGTTCCGCCCACTTGGCCACTGCGTCCACCTTACCGGCTTCCATACGAACTCCCTCCGCAGTGATCACGTATCCGAGAAAGGAGATGGAGGGCTGATGGAATTCACATTTTTCTAATTTCAGATAGAGTTGGTACTCACGGAGGCGTTGGAGAACCTGGCGGACGTGGTCTTGATGTTCCTTTAGGTTACGTGAGTAAATGAGGATATCGTCAATGTAGATGATTACGAATCGATGGAGGTAGTCGCGGAAGATTTCGTTCATGAAATTCTGAAATACGGAAGGACTGTTAGCCAGGCCATAGGGCATCACCTGATATTCATAGTGACCGGTCGGGGTGATGAAGGCGGTTTTCCACTCATCTCCTTCTCGGATACGGATCAGGTTGTACGCACTGCGGAAGTCGAGTTTGGTGAAGATGCGGGCTTCCCGTAATTCCTCCAAGGCAGCTGGCACTAGAGGAAGTGGATAGGCGAATTTCACCGTGGCGTCATTGAGCACCCGGTAGTCAATGCAGGGTCTGAGCCCACCATCCTTCTTGGGGACGAAGAAGAAACTGGATGCTGCTGGGGACGTGGAAGGTCTGATGAACCCCTGTTGGAGAGCCTCCTGGATGTAATTCTCCATGGCCTCCTGCTCAGGACGTGAGAGGGGGTAGATCTTCCCGTGGGGTAGTTTGGCGCCTGGCAGCAGGTCGATACTACAATCCCAGGGCCGGTGCGGTGGTAGTTGTGTGGCCCGTTCCTTGCTGAAGACATCGGTGAAAGACTGATAGACGGGGGGAATGGCGGTGGCGGATTGAGTGGCAGGGCTCTCTATGGTGGTGGCGTGCAGAGGAATAGGACGGTATGGAGACTCTGCATCCGACGAGGAAGGATGGTAGCCGTGGTTCTCACACGTTTTGCCCCACTCCAGGACCTCTCCTGTGCTCCAATCTATGCGGGGTTGGTGCTTAATGAGCCATGGTCTGCCCAGGATGACATCCACGTTGGCTCGCGGGAGTACTAGGAGGGTCAGATGTTCACGGTGGTTGTGTTGGGAGACGAGGGTCACTTTTCTGGTCCGGCGAGATATCTTACCATCGCCCAATGGTGAGTTTTGGATTGTGGTAATTTGGTATGTGACCTCATTTTGAACGGTGGGAATTCGATGTTTAGCAATGAAGTGTGATGAAACAAAATTGCCAGCCGCTCCGGAATCCACGAGCACATAGATGGGGAGAGTACGAGAGTTTACTATTAGTTCAGCGGTAATATGGGGTAAGAGAGACATGGCTGGAGTAATAGATACGGTACTCACCATTGGACGAGGCGGGCGGACTGGACAGGCACTGATGAAGTGTGAGGCTTCTCCACAATATAGGCACAGACGATTATTAATTCGTCGTTTCCTCTCCGCAGGATCCAGGCGATAGGAGTCGGTAATCATAAGCTCTTCCGCATCTCGTTGGGGTGACGGTGTTTGGAGTGGAGGGAAGCTGGGTACAGACTTTGTAGAAGGACACGCTGAGAGATGTTGAGAAATGCCTACTGCCTTCTTAATAAAGGTTTCCAGCGGTACATTGTCATCGTAAATGACCATATGCTTGCGGATCTGGGGTTTAAGCCCCTTACAGTAGGCTGCTAGGAGAGCGACTTGGTTCCAACCACTGGTGGCCGCTAGGGAGCGGAAGCGCAGGGTGTATTCATGAATATTGGACGTACCTTGATTCAGAGTGATCAGTTCATCGTGCACGGAAAGGGGAGTGAGCGCAGCTCCAAACACGTCCTTGAAGTGGGCAACAAAAGCATTATAGGAGATTAAAGCGTCGCTCCGTGAATTCCAGAGTGCGTCTGCCCATTGAAGTGCCTGCCCAGTGAGGAGGGAAATCATAAAAGATATTTTAGAAATTTCGTTAGGAAACTGGTGTGCGTTGGCTTCGATATAGAGGGAACTTTGCAGGAGGAAACCATTGCAACCACCCGGGTCTCCGGAATAACTCATGGGGCGAGAGAGGGGCGTGTTGGAAATCGTCGTTGGAGCAGCAGGTAGAGATTGACGAAGGACGTTTACCATATCCGAAAATGGGTCGGGGGTGTCTTCGGTGATAGCGGCGCTCGCCTCCATGAGTGACGCGGTGAGTTAATACTTTTTGGGCTGGTATCCTGTCACGACCACACACACAGGGAGAAGGTGAGTATCTTTCAAGGTATTTATTAACAAACGTGCACAGTTCAACACACGTGCAAACGGGTGAATAAAGGTCTGTGGTCAAATCTTCAAACACAACACAACAGGTGAGTTCAAGTTCATAAGTAGTATAGCGTTAGCAACAGTCACTTCCCTTTAACACGATCAACGTGTTTCACAGGAGATCATCGGGGAAATCCACGAGGAGCATTTGAGGTGTTTCACAGGAGAACATTAGAGCAATCCACGGGGAGCACAGGAGAACATTGGAATATCCACGAGGAGCACAGGAGAGACAACAGGAGGGGGAGAAGATCCACAGAGAAACATCCATGCAACTTCGATACCAGCCGGTGAGTGAGTGACAGAGGTAAGTATATGAAGGGTGTGGTGATTGCTGGTGCAGGTGACGGTGATTAGAATTCTGGTGATGGTTCACGGGTGTGCTGTGGTGGTGATTGGCTGGTTGGTGGAGGATCGTGGTGATTGGGGCTGAGGGAACGTGCAGAGGGTGTGACATCGATAGAGTAGAACATTTTTATTTATGGCAAACTTTGGAGGCTTTCGGTTTTAAACAAGATTTTATTACAATGGTCCAAGTACTCTATAGTGAGGTTGAGAGTGTTTTGAAGATAAATGGTGGTTTATGCGCTCCATTTCAGGTTGAAAGGGGTGTAAGGCAAGGTTGTGCACTTTCTGGAATGCTGTACTCACTAGCCATAGAACCTTTGTTACAACAAAGAAGGGAAAAATTTATGGTTTACATTTGCCAAACTGTGGAAATATGAAAAATGTATGTTTATCAGCTTATGCTGATGATGTAATAGTTTTTACTAGTGGTCAAAATGATGTTCAAACTTTATTCAATGTAATCAATGATTTTACTTTGCTTTCCTCTGCAAAAGTAAATTGGGAGAAATGTGAGACTCTGTTGGTGGGTAAATGGGCTCATGGAAAACCAATAATTCCTGAAGGTTTAGTCTGGGGAAACGATGGTTTAAAATATTTAGGAGTTTTTTTAGGTGATGACATAACTCAACAGAAAAATTGGGAAGGAGTGCTTTAAAAAAATTAAAGGACGGTTAGAGAAATGGAAATGGCTGCTCTCTAAAATGTCATACAGAGGGCGCATTCTTGTCATTAATAATCTAGTTGCTTCTTCATTGTGGCATAAGTTGGCGTGTGTTGATCCTCCTCCCCAATTATTGGGAAAAAAAACACGCGATTATTGTAGACTTCTTTTGGGACAAACTACATTGGATTAAACAGAGCATTTTGTTTTTACCAAAGGAGGAAGGAGGACAAGGACTGATTCACCTACAAAGCAAAACAGCCGCCTTTCGGTTACAGTTTTTGCAGAGACTTTTAGATGGTGCACCGAATGTCAGCTGGAAGACAGTCGCCCATATTATCCTGCAGTATGGCGGTCTTGGACTGGACAAACCCTTGTCAAAAAATCCTATAGGATTTCAATAGGAATTCTCTATAGGATTCCAGTTAGAATTTCTATCATATTTTGGAACCGTTCCTAAAGGATTCCATTAGGAATTGTCTAATAGGATTTTCTTATACAAGCCATAAATATCCTGTAGGATAATTTCTATGGGATTTTAATGGGTTTTCTTTTAAAGCATCTTTCAAAAATTTTGAAGAATCCTAAAAGGTACACTTTTTTATTGTTTATATTAGTTTAGTGTCTTGCAGTTTACTTTAACTCACCTTAATATACATTCAAATAGGAATCCTCTACAAATCCTAAAGGATTCCACTAGGAATCTTCTACAGGATTCAAATCAGAATTTCTATCATATTTTGGAACCGTTCCTAAAGGATTCCATTAGGAATTGTCTTATAGGATTTTCTTATAGGACAAGACATACATATCCTGTAGGATAGTTTCTACAGGATTTTAAGGGGATCCTGTTTTAAGACTATTCATATCAAATCCTATAGAAATGGTTCCAAAATATGATAGAAAGTCCAATAACAATCCTGTACAAGTTTATCAGAATCCTTTAGGATTTTTTGATAAGCAACAGACAATGAACAACGTCTACATCAAGGCAATGTAAACCACAAACTGCAAGTACTATCTGTTAGCAAAACAAGAAGTGGAAAAGAGCACATTTAGATTAAAAAAAAAGTTCCCATAAAGACATGAACAAGCATCCAATTTGATCCCATAAAAAAATCCTTTAAGAATGATCCTACAGAATATTTATTTTTTATAAGAATATTCCTATTGAAATCCTATAGGAATGGTTCCAAAATATGATAGAAATTCCAATAAGAATCCTGTACAAAATTCTTATTTGAATCCTTTAGGATTTTTTGTCAAGACATAAATATTCAGTAGGATGGTTTCTATGGGATTTTTATGGGATCAAATTGGATGCCTGTTCTTTTTGTAATCTAGAAGTGCACTTTTCACTGTTTTTGTTTTACTATCAAGTGCTTGCAGTTTGCTGTTTACATCACCTTGTTCACTAACATTGTAAACAACATTGTGAGCTGATTTGTGCAGCACACAGCCTTAGTGCAAACACATACACTCTCACTCTCTCTCTCTCTCTCTCTCTCTCTCTCTCTCTCTCTCTCTCTCTCTCACACACACACACACACACACACACACACAGACACACACACACACACACAGTATGTAACACTGTCCTTCAATGCAAATACTTCACTGGACTAGACTTGAGTGAGGGAGGTAGATATAAAAATTAGAGGATACCAGAAGTTGGAATGAAAAATAACACTTTACTGTGACAATAAATAAATAAATAAATAACATAACCAAACAAAAGAAACAAAGCACAGTCTAAATTAGTAGTAGTTTAATTTAGCAAATTCACCTGGGCTGGATGATTAGTTAATAATAGTTAGGATTAAATCTAAAATAATTAAATCCTAAATCTAAATGTCTTTTTTCTGTAACGTTAGTAACCACTGATCTATTTTTTTCTTCACAAGAAAAATAACAACATTGTTGTTCTCAAGACAAAGCAAATAGACATCACAACATTATTTCCTTCATTTTTATTAAAACATTTGAAAAGGGAGAAATTAAGACTGCTGTCTTTTATAGTGTTCACTAGCCTAATCACACACCAGTAGAATTCTGCCAACAACGTGCGCTATTAGCACTTAAAGTATAGTGACGCTACACAAAGCCGTAAAGCACAATATTAAAACAGCTACAAATGGTGGCAGAATAGTCACTACTCCAATGTTTTATACAATGAAAATTAGTACCATAAACATATAACGTTATGACTATCGTTTATAATACCAGTTATACAGATTCATAGCTTTTGACACGTAACGTTAACTGCAGACTCCTGTGCTAATCAGCAGATACAATCAAACACGAGTTCAACAACTCACCAAGACCACCCAAATTTGTTGGTTTAGGATGCAGACCAGATAAATGTTACTATTTCATAATTTTTGGCGTCTTTGAAATCAAATTTGAACAAGTTAAACACCGCTAATCACTTGCTGCTTTTCCTCTTTGACCGTTATTTTAAAATGATGCGCGCTACAGTTGCAGGCGCGCTACGTTCGGATTCCTTAAAGGGGCCGCACCATATATAGATGTTCGTGTTTCTGTGAATTCTTTTATATTATGAATTTCAATAAATACATATTATGTGTTTATATTTGTGTGTATTCATATAGGCTGCAATTTATTGTGGGTTACAGGTGCACACAAACATGCAGTGTTACTCTAAAAAAGTAAAATTTAAAAGTAATTAATCAACAAAAAAAATAAAATAAATAAGATCATACAGGACAAAGTGATATTTCATTTAAAAATGACAATAACCAATAAGATTATATGAATCAATAAAAGATTCTACAGGACAAAGTGAAATCCCATTAAATAAAATACTGTCCAATAAGATTCTAAAAATCAAGTAAAATCCTACAGGACAAAGTGAAACTCAATTACAATAAATCGTAATGTCCAATGGGATTCTAAGAATCAAATAAATTCCTACAGGACAAAGTGAAATTCCATTAAAACAAAAAGTAATGCCCAATAGGATTTTAAGAATCAAATAAAATCCTACAGGACAAAGTGAAATTCCATTAGAATAGTTCAGAGTGTCCTAAAGGATTCTAAGAATCCAATAAAATCCTACAGGACAAACTGAAATCCCATTAAAATGAATTGTAATATCCAATAGGATTCTGATAACCAAATAAAATCCTACAGGACAAAGTGAAATTCCATTAGAATAAATCAGAATGTCCAATAGGATTCTAAGAATCCAATAAAATTCTACAGGACAAAGTGAAATTCCATTAGAATGAATCAGAATGTCCAATAGGATTCTAAGAATCCAATAAAATTCTACAGGACAAAGTGAAATTCCATTAAAATAAATTGTAAAGTCCAATAGGATTCTAAGAATCCACTAAGATCCTATAGGATAAACTGAAATTCCAATAGGATTTTTTGACAAGGGAACACCTTTTTTTATTAAATTCTTTAAAAATGGACTTATCTGTTTTTCCACCTTTTTACATGAGTCTTTTTACAGTTTGGTGTCTGTTTCATACACACAAATCTGAGGGCTCATTGCACTGGCTTTTAGAAGAACCTCTAATTCTTGGAGCTCACTTTGATGTAACTGATAATAATGTGTTTTCTAATTGAGGTTCTAAGCTTAAAGAGTCAAAAGTGCTTATTTTAAGGCAGCTTTTGGACTTAGCAGGAGAAAACTTGGACAATGTAGAAAAGGTGGCTCACCCTCTAGGCACCACATCGCTTCGTTTGGCCTCTCTCTTTTTGAAGAAGTTAAAATCTACCTTTACAGTAGAAGAAAACTTGATATTGAAAGATTATTTTTCTGGAGAATTGGTGCCTGATGAAAACGATTTTTTTCCTTGTCTAATGTTTTCGCCAAAGCTTGATGGGCTTAAAGGTCTCTTTTTAAATATGTGGGAACAGAAGTGGCTGGACTTACTATCTACTAAAGGAAAGTTATTGTACAGAGCTTGTGTAATTGTTTTTAACAAAAACTATCTTGCTGAAAAATCAGACACACCGTGGAGGTTTTTCTTTGGTCTTAATGAGAATGTAAAACCGGAATGGAGGGCATTATATAAACCACCTGTATCAAAAAGAACTGGGGACTTACAATGGAGAATACTCCATGGGATTGTAGCTGTTAATTTTTTTGTCTCTGTCTTAAATATGGAAGTTAAAGATGATTGTCCTTTTTGCTTACAGAGAGAAACTATTTTTCATACATTTGTACAATGCTCTAGATTAGCACCTCTTTTTGATGTGATGAAAAGGCTTTTTGGTTGTTGTGTTGAACATTTCTCTGAAAAGATTTTTATTTTGGGTTTTAAATACAGTCAAAGGAAAAAGTACATTTGCCAGTTGTTGAATTTTATAATTGGTCAGGCAAAAATGGCAATATATATAAGTAGAAGGAATAAATTGGAGCAAAGAACTTATCAAGACATTATTGAGATGTTCGTAGCATTGATAAAATCTAAGCCGTTTATCAATATGCGTTCTTGTCTGGACTTGTGTTCTTGTGGACTTGTGAAACGTCATCAGTTGTCGCCCAAGTACTGTTCCAATTCAAAGTTCACATCTAGCAAGTACAGTTCAAATCCCCGGATGTGTTCTTGCTCCGCCCCTTTTATCAAGGATGCATCAAGAGGAGACTTGTGCGGACTTGAGGCAGCCATGGATCCCAGAATGCATTTCGCACCAATCAGCGAGCGTTAATGGCGGAGGAGAAAACCCGCATCATTTTCAAAATATTACTGTTATTGTGTCATGAAATGTAGGTTTAAGAGTATTTCAGGCGAGAATGTAGTTGTTTAAAACTCAAAGCAGCGGTTTATTTACAAAGACAGCGCCTATTTGAAAATTTGTTTCGCTGATTTCGGAGCTGTGAGTTCCAGGCGAACACCGGTTGCTCAGTGGTCATGTATCCCACAGAGCTAGTCCTTCTGACGTTTGCCGCTGGTCCTGATGTCTCTGTAGTGGTTAAATAAGAGGTATAATTCGTTTTGGGTAAATCTAACAGCTAATTTTTGGTTAAACTTATGCTTCATAAATTATTTATCAATCGTAATTCAACGCTGACTTTTTAGCATGCATTTGACCGAATTGTCTGCTTTTGTCTTTATTTCTGATTACATAAGTCTCTTATACTTTTATAATGGCTAATATTGTTCATTAAAACTGACATTTAATAAAAAAGGCAGAGTTGTGCTTGTCATGTTTCATTTTATTATACATAGAGTAAAGATGTATTATACACAGTGCACATATAGCTGAAATCACATATGAATTTGAATATGTTTTAATTTTTTTTTTTTTTATGAATACGAAAAGAGAGTTGTGGTTTATGTTTTGAAAAAAACAAAGAGGCAGTGGTGTTTGATATCACCTTTTTTATTGTAATTATTATTTTGTAACGCGTTGCATGAACCACATTTTCGTCGCTATTAATATGTTTAACGTTAAATGAAACCGAAAAGAGGCAATGCTGTTTGTTATAATATTTCGTTTCACTGTAATGTTGTACATTCCCTGAACTACGTTTTTGCAGCTATTATGTTTAAATGAAAACGAAAAGAGGCAGAAGTGGTTGATACCATATTTCATCCTATTGTAAATACATACAGTGAAGATAACCGGAGTAGAAAAGGCGAGCTGACTGACGTTATCAAGTAAACTGCTGATCCATTTGCAGAATTACAGGACTTGCATCCTCACGTCCTCGGGAGTTCGTACTCCCAAGTCAAACTTCCAAGTCTGAACTACAAAGGACGCAAGTCCGAACTTTGCGTACTTGGTATTGAGAAACGGCGCTAGAGTTTTAATTGATTACACATTTTATAAAAGCACTAATAATCTGTTTACCTTTGAGAAAATCTGGTGTTGTAATAGAGCTGTTTGTGTGATTTCCGAGGACGATCTAATTTTTACCTTGTGACTTCTTTGAGTGTGTAATGGAATAATTTGGATTGTATAGATTTTAACGTGTTGATGTCAAAGATTTTTGTAAAATAAAGTTATGTTTCAAATTCTCTCTCTCTCTCTCTCTCTCTCTCTGAGTCGGAGTGCATGCTGGGAGTGAGTGGACGAAGCGGTTTGGCGTGAGTGAGAGTAACTCCTGGTTGAGTGAGATTTTCCTTATTTTTCCACCGTTTAACTAGTTTTTTATTTTCAAAACGTGGTAAATAGGTGTACTATAAAAGTTTCTACTGAGTTCGGTCAGTGAGCCGGCAGAATGATATCGGATGCGGGAGATTTCTCGTTTTAAAACTCAAGCACGGGTGTAAATGTATGCCAGATGCCGCGGTGTCGGTAGAGGACTGTTTGATCGCTGTGAGTGCGGCGGTGGGGGGAGCTAATATTCGATCTGCTTCTCGTATGAATAAGGCCATTGTGTTTTTTCTTAGCGAAAGCCAAATGGTGGATGATCTAATCGAGTCTGGTTTGATTGTCAATGACACGTTTGTACCTGTTTTGCCTTTGTCAAGTCCATCTAAGAAGGTGGTGCTATCTAACGTACCCCCGTTCATTAAAAATGAAAAACTAGAACAAATCCTCCAGAGGTACGGCAAAATAGCCAGTCCTATCAAAATGATTCCTCTTGGTTGTAGAAACCAGCAAATTAAACATGTAATGTCCTTTCGCCGTCAAACCTTCATGATCCTGAACTCTCAAAGCGATCCTTTAAACTTGTCAGCAAAGCTAAACATTGATGGCAAAGATTACACCATCTTTATCAGTTCTGAATCCATGAGATGTTTTGTTTGTAAAGAATTTGGGCACGCTAGGCAAACCTGCCCGAATCGTGACAGGCCGGCGGCGGGTGCGGCCGTGGTCCCGATCGCTGGTGCGGAGAGCGGCGGGGGGGCGACCGGCGCAGAACCTGCTGCGGCCGCTGCAGAACTGGAACTGCAGCCGGCCGGGGCGCCTTCTGTGCCGGATGCTTCGTCCGCGGAGAGACCGATGCCGGCGTACTCTGAAAGCGGCCCCGTGGCGTGGAGGCTGCTGAGGAGGCGGCCGGCCCGTGTCAGACGCCCGCTGCCCCGCGTGCGGAGACGGGCCTGGGGTCAAATATCAAACCTTATTCTCTTCAGCAGATTAATAATTTTCTTGATGTTACAAAAGGACTTCGCAAACCAAAAATTGAGTCTTATTTCCCTGATTTGGATCTGTTTTTGATGTCTTGTACCTTGGCTATGAGAAAGGCTACTTTTGATGAACTTGACAAACCCAAACGGTACCGGCTTAAGAAGCTTCTTAGTAATGTTAGAAGTATTTTGCATTTAAAGGGTAAAAAATGAGTATGGACTTATGTTTTAGACATTCCTGGTCTTGTAGTTCAGTTCTATTGAGTGGTTTCTTAATATTTTTTTCCATGGTGCCTTTAAGGCTTGGCTCATTGAAAATTAATGGCTGTCGTGATGCTGTAAAAAGGGCCCGTCTTTTTGATTACATCACGATAAAGAGCCCAGGTGTGGTGTTTCTGCAAGAAACACACACAGATATGACTAATCAAACACAATGGTTGAGTGAATGGAAAGGCCACGCTATCTTGAGCCATGGCTCCAGTGTCAGTGCAGGAGTTGCTATTCTGTTTTCCCCTGAATATAAAGAGCAACCTGTAAGTGTGTTTGAGTTGGAGTCCGGCCGTTTACTGAGGGTTGATATTACCATTTGTGGTACCCAGTTTTCTTTTCTTAATGTATACGCTCCCAATATTGGGGCTGAACGTGTCATTTTTTTTTTTTAAACTTGAAGTTGCGTTGAATGGTGTTCCTCAAGAAAGGCTTATTGTTGTGGCTGGAGATTTTAACTGCACCTTAGACCACACTTTGGATAGAAATCATGAAGAACCACATAGTCACTCAGCAGACACACTTCGATCATTAATCACTTTCCATGATCTTGTAGATGTTTGGAGAGAATCTTTTGCTCAGACTCGGCAATACTCTTGAGTGAAAATAAATTCCAACATGATTTCTGGGGCTAGACTAGACAGGATCTATGTTCAGAAGAACCAAAGAGAGAAATTTTACAATAGCCGTATATTTCCTACCTCCTTGTTTGATCATCATTTTCTTTCTATTGATGTCAAGTTTTCTATGAAAACCTTTAAACCTTCTTTGTGGAGATTTAACAATAAATTGCTACTAGATCACAACTTTGTTCTTTCTTTCACTGCTTTTTGGGAGATCTGGAGAGAGAGAAAGGTGCAGTTTAAGTCCCTGAGTCAGTGGTGGGACATTGGCAAAGTTCAAATTAAACTTTTTTGCCAGAACTACACTGCTTACAATAAAAGTTTTTTGGACAATAAGATGGCACAACTTGAACAGGAAATACTTCAGCTAAACACTAATGGGGATATTGAGACCACCACAGAGGGTTTTGAACACAGCAAGCTTCAACTGCATAATCTCTTGGAGGACAGAGCCCAGGAAATGCTGATTTGTGCAAGGTTTCAAACTTTTAACAGTATGGATGCTCCAACAGCTTTCTTTTTCAACATGGAAAAGAAGACATCGGATAGAAGTGTCCTAAGTTGTTTGAAAATTCCAGGGGGGAGGAGAGTTACCGATGCGCATGTAGTTATTTCTTACGCACTGTCATTTTATGAGGATCTTTACAGAGCGGAACCCTGCAACAAGGATATGGCTGACTTTGTTTTACAGGATTTACCTCACCTTTTGGAAGGAGACAAATCCAAGCTGGATGAGCCTCTGACTTTTGATGAACTCTCTATAGCTGTTCAAGGGCTGTCTTCTGGTAGGGCGCCAGGCCTAGATGGACTTAATGCCGAGTTTTATAAGCATTTTTGGCATATTATTGGAATAGACCTGTTTTCTGTGCTTATGGAGTGTTTTGATAGTGGCACTTTACCAGTGAGTCTACGGAGGGCGGTAATCACACTATTACCCAAAATAGGTGACCTTGAGGACATTAGATGCTGGCGTCCAGTCTCTTTACTTGGGGTAGACCACAAGATATTTTCAAAGTCTCTAACCAACAGAATCAAACTGTATATTTCCTCAGTAATTCATGTGGATCAATCATTTTGCATCCCTGAAAGGACTATTTTTGATAATCTTTTTCTGATTCGTGACTTGATTTCTTTTGCCAGGGTGCAAAAGCTGGACATTGGCTTTCTCTCATTGGATCAGGAGAAGGCTTTCGACGGGGTTGATCATGACTTTCTTTTTAAATGCCTTGACGCTTTTGGTTTTGGACCTTCTATTATTTCTTATATCAAACTGCTGTACACAGATACATATAGCATGTTAAAGATTAATGGTATGCTTACGAGGCCTTTCAGAGTAAGTAGAGGCATACGGCAAGGGTGCGGCCTCTCAGGAATTCTGTATGCCATTGCAATTGAACCTTTATTGGTAATATTGAGAAACAAGCTGTGTGGTATATCTTCAGTGTTTCCTTCCACTTCAGACTCAGCAACTGTGAAACTGAGTGCTTATGCTGATGATGTTACTGTGTTTATAAGATCTGCTCGGGACGTTGTGAACTTAAGCGAATCCCTGGAGATCCACCAGAAAGCCTCCTCATCCCGAATAAACTGGCAAAAGAGTGCCTCCTTTTTAATGGGAGACTGGGAGAATGGAGGGCCTCCAGCACTTCCTCAGGAATGTTCGTGGAGTTTGGATGGGTTTAAAGTATTAGGAGTCTTTCTCGGGACTGAAAATTTTATTCTGAAAAATTGGGATGGTTTTCTTGAAAAAATCTCTGGTCGGTTAAATAGATGGAGATGGATTTTACCACAATTATCTTATAGAGGCAGAGTGCTTATTATTAACAATCTTGCAGCCTCTATGATGTGGCATCGCTTAAGTGTTTTAGATCCACCAAAAGCTTTATTGCAGCGCTTACAAAAAATGTTTGTTGATTTCTTTTGGGATGGTTATCACTGGCTTCCTCCTGAATGCCTTTACTTGCCAGTAAATGAAGGAGGACAAGGGCTGATTGACTTGGTGGCAAAAGTTAAATCTCTGAGGCTGAAGACTGTCCAAACTTTACTTTATCCTGTGGTCTGTAAGCCATGGGTTTTGTTTGGTTTAGCTCTGCTCAGGACTTTTGGTCGATTTGGTCTTGACAGGCAGTTATTTTTAATGTCTAATTTTAACGGTAATTTTCCATCAGATGTAATGTTTTATAATTCTGTGCTAAACTCTTGGTCAATTTTTAAAGCGGGTAGAGATGGGAATAATCATTTTGGTCTGGAAGAACCTTTGTTCTTTAACCCTCTACTGGTTTACAATACTGATCTTTTTAATGCACTTGTGAAATCCTTTATGGAAAAAGGAATGACTAAACTTTCAGATATAGTTGACATCTCTTCTAAAGCATGGAGGTCAGTGGTAGACATCTGCAATCAGGTTGGTTTTAAGTCGGTTAGAACTATGGAACGGTTCATTGGGGGCTGATAGCAGCCCTTCCCTCCACACTTCTCCTGTTTATTAACAGTTTTCTGTTAGGGGGTCCATCCAGAATTTCTTTTCCTAAATTAATTGTGGCTCCCAATGTTTGTTTTTTTAACAACCAGGAAGGAAAGTTGCTGTCTTTTAATAGGCTGCAAGAGCTAGATTTTCAGGTGGCCGGAAAGAGGGATCTTTACCATACCTGTGTCAAAACAATCTATTTTGACCAAATTAAAGGTAGAAGTGACACAAAGTGGAGGAATTTTTTAACAAAAAATCTCTCTCTCTTTTTTGCGTGCATCAATTAAAGCAGTGCATTAATATAGAACGGTGATATAACTGACTTGGAACTACCTGTGCATTAAACGGTTTTACCTGCCAGCCAATCAGAATCTAGTATCCAGACATTCCATGGAATAAGATATATTAATGCATAACGTCTTGGTTACGTATGTAACCCTCGTTCCCTGAAGGAGGGAACGGAGACGTCACGTCGGAGACCGACGAATTGGGATATCGCTTTAGAGATACCAATCCTCTTCGTGTGTAAACTAAACGAGCCAATGCACATTGGCATGCATGATTGCATCCAGCTGTCGCTGATCACAGCGTGAGCATAAATACACAGCAGGTGCAATGCATAGACAGGATTTCGCTGAGGAGCCAAGCTTGGGTCCGGCCGCACAGCGGTGGTACAGCAGCTGAGGCGACGGGACATGACGTCTCCGTTCCCTCCTTCAGGGAACGAGGGTTACATACGTAACCAAGACATTCCCTCTCAGTCGGTCTCTTCGACGTCACGTCGGAGACCGACGAATTGGGATCCCTAGCAAAGCGCCGCAGCTGTTGCCCCCCTCCAGTGTCCTGAGCAAGCCACCTGGCCTCAAATTTTTGCTAAGGCCAAGGGCGGATCAGAAAGACCAGTCACTGTATAACATAGCAATACCTACTTAGTGAAGCTGGAGCACTGGGAACGTGCGGAGCTCCCACCCATCCCGCAGGAGGTTCGGAGCAATACGCATATGGCTCATATTAGGACATATGGAAGAATGGAGGTGATTGAACCCTCGTGAAGATGGTAGAAGGTTACCGGGGAAACACGGTCTCTGTGGGTACCGTGGAAGACATATGGGATTCACTTAAGTCTCTCATGTATCCTAAGCCTTCTATCGGTTCTAAAGATTCATCGAGAGAGGCCTGGCGCCTAGACGCTCCGCTACGTCTGGAGCCGAGGAAGGAGGACTCGACAGGGTCTTCATGGACACTCTGGAGAAGATAGCAAGCCGACCTGAGCCAGTGCCTCTCAGTGTTTCTACCCGTTTGAGGTGAGAACACAGGAGGAGACTGGCTCTACACGAAGGCTATAAAACCTAGCGAACGTGTTAGGGGTTGCCCAGCCCGCAGCTCTACAAATGTCAGATAGCGAGGCGCCACGAGCCAGCGCCCAGGAGGATGCAACACTCCTAGTAGAGTGAGCTCGCAACCTGAGCGGGCAGGGCATGCCCTGAGCTTGATAAACCAAGGCGATGGCATCCACTATCCAGTGTGCCATCCTCTGCTTGGAGACGGCCTTCCCCTTCTGCCGTCCTCCATGACAAATAAAGAGCTGATCTGAGGTCCTGAAGCTTTGCGTCCGGTCGACGTAGCATCTTAATGCTCGGACGGGACAAAGCAAAGCTAGGGCTGGGTCTGCCTCCTCCGGGAGCAGCGCTTGCAGGCTCACCACTTGATCCCTGAAGGGAGTAGTGGGAACCTTGGGCACGTAGCCAGGCCGGGGCCTCAGGGTTACCTGGGAATCTGCCGGCCCGAACTGAAGGCACGAATCGTCGACCGAAAACGCCTGCAGGTCCCCTACCCTCTTGATGGAGGCCAATGCCAGCAGGAGCAGGGTCTTCATAGAGAGATACTTCAGCTCGACTGACTGTAAAGGCTCAAAGGGGACCCGCTGTAGTGCTGTGAGCACCAGAGACAGGTCCCAAGAGGGTACGGAGGGGGGCCTAGGAGGATTTAACCTCCTGGCTCCCCTGAGAAACCTGACGACCAGGTCGTGCCTACCTACCGACCTTCCTTCAACGGGGTCATGGTTTGCAGAAATAGCGGCTACATAGACCTTAAGGGTGGAGGGTGACAGCCTACGCTCAAACCCTTGCTGCAAAAAGGTAAGCACGACTCCAACCGAGCATCTTCGGGGATCCTCATTTCTTGAGAAAGCCCATTCGACGAACAGGTTCCACTTCAAGGCGTAAGTATGTCTCGTGGATGCAGCTCTCGCCGAAGTGATGGTGTCTACCACTCCTTGGGGTAGATCACTCAGAACCTCCGCGTCCCGTCCAGGGACCAGACATGTAGTTTCCAGAGGTCTGGACGCGGGTGCCACAGGGTGCCCCGTCTCTGAGTCAGTAAATCCTTCCTCAGAGGAATCCGCCAGGGAGGGGCTGTCGCGAGGAGCATCAGTTCTGGGAACCAGGTCCGAGTAGGCCAGTAAGGCGCCACTAACAGGACCTGCTCCTCGTCCTCCCTGACCTTGCACAGTGTCTGTGCGAGAAGGCTCACTGGGGGAAACGCATACTTGCGTAGGCCCCGTGGCCAGCTGCATGCCAGGGAGTCCGTGCCGAGTGTACCCTCGGTCAGGGAGTAAAAGAGCTGGCAGTGGGACGTCTCTGGAGAAGCAAACAGGTCTACCTGAGCTTTCCCGAAACGTCTCCAGATCAGCTGGACCGACTGGGGATGGAGTCTCCACTCTCCGGGAAGCGCAGCTCGTGAGAGCTCGTCGGCTGCACGGTTGAGCAAACCCGGAATGTGAATGGCACGAAGCGACCTCAGATGCTTCTGACTCCAGAGGAGGAGAGAACGGGCGAGCTGTGACATGCGACGGGAGCGTAAACCACCTTATCGGTTGATGTACGCAAAGGTCGCAGTGTTGTCCGTACGGACCAGCACGTGTTTGCCTTGAAGACGCCCTTTGAGACGGTTCAAGGCAAGGCGTACTGCCAGCAGCTCTAGGCAGTTGATGTGCCAGTGTAGCTGGGGGCTCGTCCAAACCCCCGACACTGCCTGCCCGTTGTACGTGGCTCCCCAACCGGTGGTGGAGGCATCCGTGTGTACCACAGCATGCCTGGAGACCTGTTCTAAGGGAACTCCTGCCCGAAGAAAAGCTAGGTCTGACCACGGGCTGAAGGTTAGGCGACAGGCCGAGGTTACTTTGACCCGGAGAGTGCCGCGCTGCCACGCTCTCCTCGGGACTCGGCCACGAAGCCAGTGCTGAAGTGGTCTCATATGGAGCAGACCAAGCGGTAAAACTGCCGTAGCTGCTGCCATATACCCCAGGAGCCTCTGAAACTGTTTCAGTGGGACCACTTCTCTGCTCTTGAACGTATTCAAGCAGTTCAGCACCGACTGAGCCCGCTCTTGCGTGAGGCGAGCTGTTTGGCTGACCGAGTCCAGTTCCACACCAAGAAAAGAGATCCTCTGCATGGGGGAGAGTTTGCTCTTTTCCCAGTTGACCCGAAGGCCCAAGCGGGCGAGGTGTGCCAACACCAGGTCCCTGTGTTCGCATAACTGCTCTCGAGAGTGTGCTAGTATCAGCCAGTCGTCGAGGTAGTTGAGGATACGAACGCCCTGTTCCTTGAGGGGAACAAGGGCCGCCTCCGCGACTTTCGTGAAGACACGGGGGGAGAGGGACAGCCCGAAGGGCAGGACCTTGTACTGATATGCTCTGCCTTCGAACGCGAACCGCAGAAATGGTCTGTGGCGCGGAAGGATCGAAACATGAAAGTACGCGTCCTTCAGGTCGATCGCTGCGAACCAATCCTGGGGACGAACACATCTGAGGATGTGTTTTTGTGTGAGCATTTTGAAAGGTAGCTTGTGAAGAGCTCGATTCAAGATGCGCAGGTCCAGGATCGGTCGTAAACCGCCGCTTTTCTTGGGTACTATGAAGTAGGGACTGTAAAACCCTGTCTTCATATCGGCTAGAGGGACCGGCTCTATTGCTTTCTTCGCCAGCAAGGTAGCAATCTCTGCCCGTAGGACAGGGGCATCTGCTACTTTCACTGTAGTGAAGTGGATGCCCCTGAACCGAGGCGGACGCCGGGCGAACTGAATCGCGTAGCCGAGCCTGATGGTCCGGAGGAGCCAGCAAGACGGACTGGGAAGCCCTCTCCAGGCCCCCAGCCAACATACAAGAGGGACCAGCGGGACCACTGACGTACCCGCGGGGGGGCAGCAAGGTGGAACGCAGGGACCCCGCTCGGGCGTCTCTATGCCGGTCCGAAGCGGGGTCAGAGTGTCTGTGTGTGGTGTGTGCAAGACATTTACCTGCGTTCTGGCAGCTGGTGCGTGAGTAGTCCGTTCTACCGCACTCTCCAACCTCCCAGCGCCATTTGCTGGCGGGAGGGGAGAGGGGGTGAAGCCCGGGGCTAACCCGTGCAACACCCGCTGTCCCCTCTGGGGACCCAGAGATAGTAGAAACTGCTCTTTTATTGAAAATTTGGGTGTCACCGGCCGTGAGGCCGATGACGGGTTTCTTAAAATAAACTTTTTTAAGGGGAACAAAAGATTCTCCGCCCGGCCCTCCTCCGGGGGAGGGAGTGGTGCGATCACCATCTCCTGAAGAGCAGCTTCCTCCATCTCTGGGTCGCCCGTCTCAGAGACGCTTGTTCTTGCGTTTCCCACTGGTCTTGGTGGGAGCCTGGACGGGCGGGGCGGCCACCCTGGGACCGGCTCCACGGCGCCACCGTGAAGGCTGCTGCGCAGGCTGCTGTGGAGCGGGGGCGGAGGCAGGGGGCCGCCCTCGGCGACGAGCAGACCGAGGTGCCGCCGGCGGCTGGGTGGAGGCAGCAGCGGGAGCACGCCGGGGCAGGATATGACTGATGGCCTCAGTCTGCTTCTGGGCGGCCGAAAACTGCTGGGCGAAGTTTTCGACCGCGTCGCCGAAGAGGCCGGTCTGGGACACGGGGGCATTCAGGAACCTGACCTTGTCTGCTTCCCTCATGTCGGCCAGACACAGCCAGAGATGGCGTTCCTGGACCACCATCGTGGACATCGCACGACCCAGAGACGCGCCGTAACCTTCGTCGCTCGTAGCGCGAGGTCCGTAGCGATACGGAGTTCACGTAGAACTTCCGGGTCGTGACCACCCTCGTACAGGTCCTTCGGTGGCTGGGCCTGATGGACCTGTAACAACGCCATAGCGTGTAGGGCGGAGCCAGCAGCGCCACAAGCCGTGTAGGCACTGCCGATCAGAGCCGACGAGTGCCTACAGGCCCGGGAGGGGAGCAACGGGTTGCCCCGCCAAGTGGAAGCGGCGCCGGGACACAATTGCATCGCCACCGCACGCTCCACCGGTGGGACAGCCGCGTACCCCCGCGCTGGTCCGCCATCAAGGGTGGTGAGGGAGGACGTGCCACTGGAGCGGTTTCTGGCAGTAAAAGGTGCCGTCCACGTCCCAGTAAGCTCATCATGCACCTCCGGGAAGAAGGGCACTGGGGTGGGACGCTGAGAACCAGCGCGAGCCACCCCAAGATACCAGTCATCCAGCCGAGAGGGGTCGGGACGTGATGGAGGGTTCCATTCAAGCCCTACCTTCTCGGCGGCCCGGGCAAGCATAGCCATCATCTCGGGGTCGGTATCCGGCACCGCTGACCGCCCAGCGGACGGCAGCGATCCGGAATCATCCTCCCCCGAGAAGTCTGGCTCACCCCCCGATGCAGCAATTGACATCCGGTCGTCAGGGGGAGCCCCAAAAGTAATGAGCGGTACCTCACGAGGAGGACCAGAACACTCTTCTGGGAGCTCCAGATGGAACGGACTGTCGGTGGAAGGAGGAACCCCCAGCGGATCATCCGCCGGGAAATTCCCCACCGTCACCGTCAGACCAGTCAGCCCTCTGCCAGAGGTAGAGTCCCCCCGGCGTTTGCCGGGGGAAACGGTAGATCTGGGCAGAGGAACTGGCACCCCGCCCCTTTGCAGGAAGCGGAGTCTGGTCCGCAGCTCCGTGATGGACATGCCGCCGCAATGACGGCATGACTCATCCACAAACGCCGCCTGAGCGTGCTCAATACCCAGACACGTCAGACAGCGATCGTGACCATCACCTTGCGCCAGGTAACGACCGCATCCAGAAACGCACGGGTGAAACGGCATTGTGTTTCAAACACCTCGTCTTTAAAAAGACGTTCACCCGTGATACTCTTTTAGAAACTGCTCAGTGCTGAAGCACACAGGGGAGATGGCCGCAGCGACACAGAAGGCAGGTAGTGCAATCCTTGACTGCGCGCTTTTTCCACCCACAGGAGACCACCACCGCTGACGCGCCGTACCGCCAACACCGCAGTGAAGAGTTCTTCTTTAGAATGGCTCGTTGCGTCTCTCATAGAAGATCGGCTCCGATGCGAAATGCTGTCTATGCATTGCACCTGCTGTGTATTTATGCTCACGCTGTGATCAGCGACAGCTGGATGCAATCATGCATGCCAATGTGCATTGGCTCGTTTAGTTTACACACGAAGAGGATTGGTATCTCTAAAGCGATATCCCAATTCGTCAGTCTCCGACGTGACGTCGAAGAGACCGACTGAGAGGGAACTAAACTGTCTGTGTTTATACAAATTGCTGCACGATCATTTAATCCAGAATTACACTGACTCCAATTGAAAGGCATTTGTTTGTGGTTAGTAAGATACATGCATAAAATGTATGCAGCACATGGATAATTGTGTATGAATCTATTAATCAATTTAAGTCTAAAATCATCCCATAACTAGTCCTCCACATATTTGAACAGTGATTCAGCAAATGTGAATGTCAAACCAGACGGAAGACAGAAGACATTACTCACAGAGCTTTTCTGCAGCATCTCACAGCTGGAATGAGTCTCTCATAGTTTGAAGGAGACGTGAACCTCTTTGGGTTGAACTCATCCAGAACCTTCTCTGACATCAGCAGTACATAAGTCAGCAATGTGCACATTGACGAGGAGAGATCTCTTCCTGAACCTTCATCTGAACTGATGTAACTCTGGATTTCCTCAAATAATGAATGATCTTTGAGCTCCAGTAAGCAGTAGAATAGGTTGACTAAAGCTTCATCTCTGATATCCTCATTTTGTTGTTGTTGTTTAATGTATTGAGTTGTTTGTCTGATGCTCTCTGTGGTGTCTTGAGTGTGTTTGATCAGGCCTTTGAGCAGCTTATGACTGGACTCCAGAGAAATTCCCATCAGAAACCGCAGGAACAGGTCCAGATGTCCTCTCTTACTCTGCTTTGCTTTATCAACAGCTTTCTGCAGTAGCTCATGCAATGTGATATTTTGTTTTTGGTCTTTAAAGAAAAACTGAAGCTCTGTCATGTTCTTGTTCAGGTAACAGATGAACACATGCACTGCAGCGAGGAACTCTTGAACACTCAGATGCACAAAACTGAAAACCTTTGTCTCATAAAGACTATCTTCCTTCTTAAAGATCTCAGCGATCATTCCTGTGAACTCAGTGTCTTTACTCACATTAATACCACATTCATTCAGATCTTTCTCATAAAACACAATGTTTTCTTGCTTCAGCTGTTCAAATGCTAGCTTGGCTAATTTCAGAATTATTTCTTTATTTGATTCCAGGAGCTTGGTATGTTGTTGTTCTTCTTTTTTGTCATACTTCTTGTTCTTCATGTTCATCTGTATCCGCAGGAAGTGGATGTACATTTCAGTGAGTGTTGTGCTGATGTTCTCTCCATTGCTCCGGATGAGAATATGCTGAAGTACTGTGGCAGTGATCCAGCAGAACACAGGAATGTGGCACATGATGTAGAGACTACGATTCGTCTGAATGTGTTTGATGATTCTGTCGGCCAGAGTCTGATCTGTGATTCTCTTTCTGAAGTACTCTTCCTTCTGTTGGTCAGTGAATCCTCGCACCTCAGTGAACAAACCTACACATCGAGGAGGAATCTGATTGGCTGCTGCTGGTCGTGATGTCACCCAGACAAGAGATGATGGAAGCAGAGTCCCTTTGACCAGATTCGTGAACAGCACATCTACAGATGATCTTTCCTCAACAGTGTTCACTGACTTACTTCCAAAATCCAGACACAGGCGACTCTCATCAAGTCCGTCAAATATAAACGCAAGTTTAGATTCTGTATATAACTTTTTCTTCAGGTCCTTTAATTCAGATTTCTCCAGGTCCTTCAGTTCAGGATAAAACCTCATCAGAAACTCATGGAAATTGATCTTTTTGTCTTTAATCATGTTGATCTCTCTGAATGGAAGCAGAAACACACAGTCTATATCCTGACTGGTTTCATCTTCTGCCCAGTCCAGGATGAATTTGTGCACAGAAAAAGTTTTCCCAATGCCAGCGACTCCCTTGGTCAGCGCTATCTTCTCCTCATTCTTTCTCCTCAGTTCATTAAATATATCTTCACATTTGATTGGTTTGTCCTGTGATTTCTGGGTCTTTAGAGCATCATCAATCTTCAGAATCTCATGTTCCTGATTGACATCTTTCATATCTCCCTCTGTGATGAACAGCTCTGTGTAAACAGCCTTCAGATCGGTGCCATATTGTTTGTTGCCCTCAAAAATATTTTCTGCTTTCTTCTTCATGTTGGTTTTGTGAGTTTTCAAGAAGTTGACCAGCGGTATAACTAAAAACAAATAAAACAACATAAAAATAAATTTCACAAAAAAAATGTTTTCATATCATCTATTTAAACTTATAGTTATTCTTCTTGACTAACATTTCTGACTGCTACTCCTCCTCGAGCTTTAAATCTCCAAACTCCAAACTCAGGCCAGATCTTCAGACTGATCTGACTCCAGTTGCTGTATCTTTTCTAACTGATTGGATTTACGGTTTTCCTAAAAATGAGGATTAAAACTGGGGAAAATCCGAAAGACTTACATTGAGGGAATGTCCAAATGATCAGCACTATTCAAACTCACACTGACAAGACTCCCACAATCCCTTGAGACTCAATCAAACTTCTCTTCTATGTTATTTCTAATCCAATCAAACTCATCTAAGGCAAGTCATGTTGCAAGTGTCCACTTCCTGTGAAGTGATGTTCCCATGTTCCCTTATTCCCTATGCCCTTCACAGTGCCCTTCCGACTGAACATGTTCGCTCCCTTCGGTTTGTAATCTCACTTAAGATAGCAGAATACCTTGTCAAGTCCACTTCGCAGTCCAATTATTGGTCGAATGGAACGCACCTGTCTTGGGTATTCTATAGTCTTTGTTTATATCTCTATCTTTCTATTTATGCTAACAATATGCTAATCATGCTAGTAACAAGTCAATCATGCGAACGACGTGCTAGTCATGCTAGAAACATGCTAGTTACTTGCTAATCATGCTAATAACATGATATAAACATTCTAACCATGCTAGCAACATGCTAGCAACTCGGTAGTTATGCTAGCAACTTGCTTTTTAACTTTTAAAACATTTTATACTTATAAACTTCTTAATTCCTAAACATTTTTAACTTTAACTTTTTTTACCTTTCTAAACTTTTCAAACTTTTTCAAACATCACATTTTCATACTATTGTAAACTGAGTATCACTGGGGAAAGTTTTATTTTGTATAGTTGTATATAATCTGCCACAAATGTGACTGGTTCTGTATATTTTAGTATCATTTCAGTTAGTAAAACAAGTATAGCTGTAAAAAAAAAGGTATATATATATATTTCTTTTTTTACCGCTGGAAGTTAAAACGCACCCTGTAAACCTCACTCCCATCTGGGTCACGGCACCAATATAACCCCTACACCCAGTTCCTTCTTGCACCTGCTCTGAGTGGATTTCAAACACGGGTCTCTGACACGAGACAAGGAGGCTAGTGCTCCTCTTGAGATCAGGGCCTCTACCGCTGGCCTCTTATACAACTATTTATGTCAGATATCACACTGCTAAACAGTCAATCACATTAGAGATACTGTGAATAAAAAGATACCTTGCTTGTATCTGTTCTCCAGCTGTTTAGCCAGATCATTCCGGTTCATCTTCGTCAGGATGCCCATCATGATCTTCACAGCTTCTTCTCGTCCAAAACACACCACCATCTTCTCCACTGTTTGTAACCCATCTGCATTCTCCATTTCAGACTTTGATATCCGCTCATGGTCTTTCTGTAAGTGCCACTGAAACTCCTTCAGATCAGCATTTACCAGGTCCTTCAGTGTGCTCTCAAGCAGATCTTTAACAGATGCCATCGTCCTTAACTGATTCACAGCTGCAGAAAAACAAGAAGATCAAGAAGTAATTTCACTCTTCACATGAGGATCTAAGTGCTCAAATGTTATTTGCATGATGAAGCTATAAGCAGAGACAAATTAATGATAATAACATATTGCAGATGCAGATGTTTTTTGTTTCCCCACTGAACTACATCTTAGACAGAATTTCGGAAACTCTTTTCAATTCTGCATTTTTTTATTCATAGGATCTTGAAAGGGGGAAGCTTTCTTCAGAATTTACACTTGTTAAACCAGAACCATTTCAGAAAACTAGTAAAAAACAGTCTACAACAGAAGTGAGAGCAAAACCACGTGGAGAATCACTGGCTAAATTTTGAAATTTGGATATACAAAAAGGCAAAAAGGTGTTTATCTGTAATCTGAACTGTATATGAAAGCATATACCTTTAGAGAAGTTTAATTGCTAACCTGAAAAGTACTCATACTCTTTGAATATTTTCAGAACAAACACATGATAGTTGGGTCAGTTTAATACAATTATAAATCTTCTGCATAAAGCAAGAGTTTATATTCAACATCTATACCTCTAATTGACTGTGATGACCTTAGTACTGATGATAATGGTTCTATGAGTACAAGATGAGTATCATGTGCGAGTGCAATAAACTTGGGCTGGAGACTTGGGTGGTTCCACACACCACGCAACCATCCTGGAGTGAAAGTCAATGCTGCACTTGAAAATCCGGCTGTAAAGCGTGATCCAGTGCTTTGGCACACTTTGAACATTTTGAGGCGAGCAGTCTGCGTAGCTCAGATTGAATATGACAAGACCAGACTGCTTTGAACTCAGAGCTGGTTACTGCAGTGAGTGTAGAAGTTAAAGCTACAGCTTCCAAATCATGTTCCAGACTATGTTGTCACGGTACACACATCCGCCGTGTTCTCAGGTCCCGTGATCAGTGTGTGTGTGTGTGTGTTGTTCGTCATGCTCATCAGCACATCTGCCAATCATTCCCACAACAGGTGTTCCTCATCATTACGGCTACTTATTCTCACCTCATTCTCTCCTTCCCCGTCAGATTGTTCACCCTGGTCTTTCTGTCGTTGTCTTTGGAGTTCGGTTCGTGTTGGATGTGTGTCTTCGTGTCAACTTTGGATTGTCGTTAAATATCATAGGTAAACACCATCACCCTAACTGACCATCTTCCTATATGAATACCTGCTCTGCCTTGACCCGTAGATGACAGAAGGGTGGTCAGTGGGCCCCACAAGTAAGTCCTCCATCTCTCTGTGACCCAAACGCATGCTAGTGCCTCTTTTCTACTGTGGAGTACTTCTGTTGTGCTGCTGACTGCCACTGTAACAGGATGCGCATGCTGGTCTGTAGGGCTGCACGATTAATCGCACGATGTTTGGAGGCGTGCTTAGTCAATGAAGCCGGTACTGTGATTAGTAGTAAATCTCCATCACATGCGCTCAGATGGAGCGGCAATTAATACACAGAGCCATAAATCACTGATAAGCCAAGCCAAATCGCGCTCAAAATCTATTTGCTGAGCGACAATCACGGCTTTCTTAAGGTCAAGAGGCACTTCCAGCAGCAGTCGTTCTCTGATGAATTAGTTTTTTCTACCAGCTGATCGCGTATCACCTCTTTCTCCATCGAGCCGAATTCGCAGGTGGCAGTAAGTTCACGTAGAGCAGCGACATATTGGTCCGTGGTCTCACCCGCACGTTGGCTCCGTTTGCGAAAGCGATAACGTTCAGCAACCACATTAACTTTAGGGACTAAGAAATCCTGCATGCACTCAAAGCAGAACGTATTGTCTCCCTGATCACTCACATTTAGGGTGCAGAACTGTCTTGACCCTCGGCTCCAAGGCAGTGTATCAGAAGAGCTTTCTAGCATTAGGTAGCTCCTCACCCAGGGCCAGCGAGAAATTGTCAAAAGTTTTGATCCATGCTTTGAATTAAATCTTATTTGTGTAGTCTACACAATAAAAACAAAACTTTTTTTTTTTAAATGACGGAAACATGCGCTTTCTCAAGAGCATATTCTGCATATAAGCTGTGATATGTTACAGTTTTTTTCTTTTGTTTTGTTAATTGATTATTTATTTAGAAAAATATATTTCGCTTTCTTTTCTCTATTCGTAGAAGCGCTGCAGTTGATGTGACCATGTGAATCCTCATGTTCTCTTGATCATACTGCTTTTTGCGCATATAAAATTCATCCCTTGAAACAAATTTAAGTTTTTCAATGGGTCACAGCCATGTAATTTAACTGAAATTTAAAATAATCTTGTCGTTAACAGTCTTAACGACTGTCGTTTGTCGGTCTTGAGAAAAAAAACAAAAACAAAATAACATTCCCATTTCTAATACAGTCTAATAAAAGGGTCCCACTTTATATTAAGTGTACCTAAAACCTGTGAACGTATATGGTAACTAAATGTGTACATAGCATGTAACCACTGAAATACATATGTAGGCTACATATGATTTTTGTATTCAGGAATTTGTGAACACTGAATTCGATTTTTTTTTTCTTGAGATCAGGGGAGTGAGGTTTACCTGTGCAGCACCTACCGCTGGCCTGTGTTACAACTGTTTATGTCAAATATCACTCTGGAAAACAGAATAAAACGATACCTTTGTTCTCCAGCTGGTCAGACAGATTATTCTGGTTCATCTTCCTCAGGATGTTCACCATGATCTTCACAGCTTCTTCTGCTCCAAAACAGGCCACCATCTTCTCCACTGTTTGTAAACCATCTGCATTCTGCATTTCAGACTTTGATATAAGCTCATGATCTTTCAGTAAGTTCCACTGAAACAGCTCCAGTTTATCTTCTAGATTCTTCAGTGAGTCTTTGAGCATTTTTTTAACAAATGCCATCGTCCTTAACTGATTCACAGCTGCAAGAAAACAAGAAGATCAAGAAGTAATTTCACTCTTCACATGAGGATCTAAGTGCTCAAATGTTATTTAAATGATGAAGCTATAAGCAGAGACAAATTAATGATAATAACATGATGAATAATTGCTCTGAACTTCTGATGTCTATGATACTGTAAGTGTACAGTCGTGACCAAAAGTTTTGAGAATGACACAAATATTCGTTTTCACAAAGTTTGCTGCTAAACTGCTTTTAGATCTTTGTTTCAGTTGTTTCTGTGATGTACTGAAATATAATTACAAGGCTTTTATCAATAATAACATGACATTAATGCAAAGAGTCAGTATTTGCAGTGTTGGCCCTTCTTTTTCAGGACCTCTGCAATTCGACTGGGCATGCTCTCAATCAACTTCTGGGCCAAATCCTGACTGATAGCAACCCATTCTTTAATAATCACTTCTTGGAGTTTGTCAGAATTAGTGGGTTTTTGTTTGTCCACCCGCCTCTTGAGGATTGACCACAAGTTCTCAATGGGATTAAGATCTGGGGAGTTTCCAGCCCATGGACCCAAATTTTCAACGTCTCAGAGCCACTTAGTTATCACTTTTGCCTTATGGCACAGTGCTCCATCGTGCTGGAAAATGCATTGTTCTTCACCAAACTGTTGTTGGATTGTTGAAAGAAGTTGCTGTTGGAGGGTGTTTTGGTACCATTCTTTATTCATGGCTGTGTTTTTGGGCAAAATTGTGAGTGAGCCCACTCCCTTGGATGAGAAGCAAACCCACACATGAATGGTCTCAGGATGCTTTACTGTTGGCATGACACAGGACTGATGGTAGCGCTCACCTTTTCTTCTCCGGACAAGCCTTTTTCCAGATGCCCCAAACAATCGGAAAGAGGCTTCATCGGAGAATATGACTTTGCGCCACTCCTCAGCAGTCCATTCGCCATACTTTTTGCAGAAGATCAATCTGTCCCTGATGTTTTTTTTGGAGAGAAGTGGCTTCTTTGCTGCCCTTCTTGACACCAGGCCATCTTCCAAAAGTCTTGTCCTCACTGTGTGTTGAGATGCGCTCACACCTGCCTGCTGCCATTCCTGAGCAAGCTCTGCACTGGTGGCACTCCGATCCCGCAGCTGAATCCTCTATAGGAGACCATCCTGGCGCTTGCTGGACTTTCTCGGATGCCCTGAAGCCTTCTTAACAACGCAGTGGAAAGTTTTTTCGGGATTAAGTTAATTTTCATGGCAAAGAAGGACTATGCAATTCATCTTGCGTCAGATCAAGGCTGTGTCTCATTGCTAGTTTTACTTGACCTTAGTGCTGCGTTCGACACTATAGATCATGAAATACTCATAGATCGATTACAAAACTATACAGGTATTCAAGGGCAGGCTTTAGGATGGTTCAGATCATACCTGTCCGATCGCTACCACTTTGTTTATTTAAACGGGGAGTCATCGCAGCTAACACCAGTAAAGTATGGAGTGCCACAAGGATCTGTCCTAGGTCCTCTACTATTTTCAATTTACATGTTACCCCTCGGTAATATTATTAGGAAATATGGGATTAGTTTCCATTGTTATGATGATGACACTCAACTATATATTTCAACAAGACCAGATGAAACTTCTAACTTAGCAAAGTTAACAGAGTGTGTTAAAAATGTGAAAGACTGGATGACCAATAATTTTCTACTGTTAAATTCAGATAACACTGAGATATTACTTATTGGACCAAAAAACAGTACACTGAATCTCTTAAACTGCAACTTGCAACTAGACGGATGTACTGTTATTTCCTCTACAGTCAAAAATCTGGGTGTTATATAAGACAGCAACCTGTCTTTTGAAAATCATATTTCCTATGTTACAAAAACAGCATTCTTTCATCTTAGAAACATTGCTAAGCTACGGAACATGTTACCTGTTTCTGATGCAGAAAAGTTAGTTCATGCATTCATGACGTCTAGACTGGACTATTGTAATGCACTACTAGGTGGTTGTCCTGCTTCTTCAATAAATAAGCTACGGATAGTCCAAAATGCAGCTGCTAGACTCCTTACCAGATCAAGAAAATATGATCATATTACCCCAATTTTACAGTCTCTGCACTGGCTACCTATTAGGTTCCGTATCACTTACAAAATATTACTTCTTACCTATAAGGCCCTTAATTGTTTAGCTCCTGCGTACCTAACTAGTCTCCTACTACACTACAATCCCTCACGCTCCCTAAGGTCGCAAAACTCTGGACTTTTAGTAGTACCTAGGATAGCAAAGTCCACTAAAGGAGGGAGAGCCTTTTCTCATTTGGCTCCCAAACTCTGGAATAGCCTTCCTGATAACGTTCGGGGTTCAGACACACTTTCTATGTTTAAATCTAGATTAAAGACTCATCTCTTTAGCCAAGCATTCACATAATGTATCTCATAACGTTGTAATTTCAGTTACATCTGATGAAATTCACATTAATATTCTTCAGCTTTGGCTAAACCATCATTTTTGTTTGGTCGGAAGTTGGAACAGCAGCTACGCTAATTATTTCTTTGTTTCTCTGTCTCTGCCACAGGATTTCCATCCCGTGGTAACTAGGGTTTACACAAGATTCAGCCCGGATTCAGAAGAAGAGATGATGCCAACCCCTCAGAGGACTGCAGATGATGCCAGCCTTGAAACAACATACAGCACTACATAATTTTCCTACAAGTTGATTACAGCACACAAACATTGCAATTAGTGTTCATCATCTGTTTGATTACACAGTTACTGATTTAATATTTATATCATATGTACATCGACTCAACATACAGTATTCACCACTAATAAGCTACTAAATATATTGTAGTAGCCTAAAACTTTTGTACTGTCATGATCGGGGCTGTGGGTTTTCCCTCAGCCACCTGAGGTCGCTGTTCACACTGCACCTTTGATTGCATTCACCTGTCTTTGTCATTAACACTGATTTCACTCACAGCTGTTCACTATCTGGACTATTGTATAAAGACACTCACATCTCACTCCTGCTTCATGTCTGCATTGTCTTTTGTCCTCTATGTTATTTTGTGTTCTTGATATTCCCTGGACTTTGATCGTGCTCTTGATTTTGTTATTTTGTGTTTAAGTTCACGTTCAGTTTGTGCCGTGTTGGCTTTTTGTTTGTTTCGTTTTGTTATTTTCATTAAAATTACTTTCCTGCATTTTGGACCCAGACCCATCATTACTCTCACGTGACAGAATGCAGACATCCATGATGGGTCCAGCGGGGAGAATTTTTTTTGAGGGGGCAGCAACCACCTGCTCGGTTCCGGACACTCAGGGGATGTCGTTTGAGGCGGCGTCGGCAGCTCGGTTCGAGTTCATCTACGCCTGCCTGGCGGCGATGGACACCCGCAGTGCCGAGACGGCGCGGAAGCGCCCCTGCTTTGCAGAGGAGGTGGCGGTGACCGCTCTCTCTGTTCCGGACGCGGCGGTGACCGCTCTCTCTGCTCCTGATGCGGCGGTGACCGCTCTCTCTGCTCCTGACGCGGCGGTGACCGCTCTCTCTGCTCCTGACGCGGCGGTGACCGCTCTCTCTGCTCCGGACGCGGCGGTGACCGCTCTCTCTGCTCCGGACGCGGCGGTGACCGCTCTCTCTGCTCCTGACGCGGCGTTGACCGCTCTCTCTGCTCCTGACGCGGCGGTGACCGCTCTCTCTGTTCCTGACGCGGCGGTGACCGCTCTCACTGCTCCTGACGCGGCGGTGACCGCTCTCACTGCTCCTGACGCGGCGGTGACCGCTCTCACTGCTCCTGACGCGGCGGTGACCGCTCTCTCTGTTGCTGACGCGGCGGTGACCGCGTTCTCTGTTCCGGACGCGGCGGTGGCCGCTCTCTCTGTTCCGGACGCGGTGGTGACCGCTCTCTCTGTTCCTGACGCGGCGGTGACCGCGTTCTCTGTTCCGGACGCGGCGGTGGCCGCTCTCTCTGTTCCTGACGCGGCGGTGACCGCGCTCTCTGTTCCTGACGCGGCGGTGACCGCTCTCACTGCTCCTGACGCGGCGGTGACCGCTCTCACTGCTCCTGACGCGGCGGTGACCGCTCTCACTGCTCCTGACGCGGCGGTGACCGCTCTCACTGCTCCTGACGCGGCGGTGACCGCTCTCTCTGTTGCTGACGCGGCGGTGACCGCGTTCTCTGTTCCGGACGCGGCGGTGGCCGCTCTCTCTGTTCCGGACGCGGTGGTGACCGCTCTCTCTGTTCCTGACGCGGCGGTGACCGCGTTCTCTGTTCCGGACGCGGCGGTGGCCGCTCTCTCTGTTCCTGACGCGGCGGTGACCGCGCTCTCTGTTCCTGACGCGGCGGTGACCGCTGATGTTCCTCTAGCGGCGAGGCCAGCTCGCGTTCCTCTGACGGCTGTGCCCGCAGACGTTCCACTGGTGGCGAGGCCAGCTCACGTTCCTCTGGCGGCGAGACCAGCTCACGTTCCTCTGGCGGCGAGGCCAGCTCACGTTCCTCTGGCGGCAGTGTCCACTCACGTTCCTCCGCTGCACGGGCCTGGCCCGCCATCCCTCCCCCTGAGTTGCCTTCCTCCGTGCCTCCTCCCTCCAGACTTTGGGAACGTCTGGGAGCCGTTCCGTAGGGAGGGGGTACTGTCATGATCAGGGCTGTGGGTCTCCCCTCAGCCTCCTGAGGTCGCTGTTCACACTGCACCTTTGATTGCATTCACCTGTCTTTGTCATTAACACTGATTTCACTCACAGCTGTTCACTATCTGGACTATTGTATAAAGACACTCACATCTCACTCCTGCTTCATGTCTGCATTGTCTTTTGTCCTCTATGTTATTTTGTGTTCTTGATATTCCCTGGACTTTGATCGTGCTCTTGATTTTGTTATTTTGTGTTTAAGTTCACGTTCAGTTTGTGCCGTGTTGGCTTTTTGTTTGTTTCGTTTTGTTATTTTCATTAAAATTACTTTCCTGCATTTTGGACCCAGACCCATCATTACTCTCACGTGACATGTACAGCTGCTCTGCAACAATTTGTATTGTAAAAAGCGCTATACAAATAAACTTGAATTGAATTGAACTGAATTGAATCTGATCACTCTTCATAACATTCTGGAGTATATGCAAATTGCTATTATAAAAACTTAAGCAGCAACTTTTCCAGTTTGCAATATTTATGTAATTCTCAAAACTTTTGGCCACGACTGTGGTATCAATATATATGACATGTTAGTATCGTATGCACTAGTGTTTTTCAACCATGAATAATGATGATGCAGATGTTTTTGTGTTTCTCCACTGAACTGTGTCTTAGACAGAATTTATGAAACTCTTTTCAATCCTGCATTTTCATAGGATCTTGAAAGGGGGAAGTTTTCTTCAGAACTTAAACCTGTTAAACTAGATCAATTTAAAAAAGACTAATAAAATATTTTTTTCAACTGTCTTCAACATAGTTGAGAGTAAAACCACGTGGAGAATCACTGGCTACATTTACATGGACTTATTCCATGTAATGTCTAGATACTGGATTCTGATTGGCTAGCAGGTGTGCAGTAAAACCGTTTAATGCACAGGTAGTTCCAAGTCAGTTTAGTCACCGTTCTATATTAATGCGCTGCTTTAATTGATGCACGCAAAAGGAGAGAGAGAGAGAGAGAGAGAGAGAGAGAGAGAGAGAGAGAGAGAGAGAGAGAGAGAGAGAGAGAGAGAGAGAGAGAGAGAGAGAGAGAGACTTTTTTTGACTTTTGACACACTTTATTAAAACATCTAAAACCAAACACTACAAAGCACCCCGGAAGAAACACATCACAATTTGTTCAGGAGGCATATGTATGCAAAAAAAAAATATATATATATATATATATATAAACAAATAAATAAAAATAATAATAGGTAAACAATAATAAACATCAACGTACATCACCAGTTGAACATTACTTCCCCATCCTCACAAAGTGACAATAAGGCTCCATTTGCACCCCATTTGAGCTCAAACTCAATCAAATTGTTTGTCATTTGAAAGAATCTATGCTCCACACTTATTCTGGATTCAACCAAAGCAGTAAAAAGTTGAAGAACATTTATATTTCGCCCTTCAGCGGCCAGTCTACAAGACTTCCAGATGGCTAATTTGGCTTGTCCAATTATAAAATTTGCAACAGTGCACTGCTGTCTGTACACTCTTGAATACTTACAACCATACATGAACAGTGTCTTGTTAAAAACAAAGCCCAAGTTTCCAAGTAAGCCTTCCATCAATGTGAATAACGGGGCCAACCTAAAGCACTCAGTGAACACATGAAAAACAGATTCTGGTAAAGAACAGAAGATACAAGATGGCAAAACATTTGAATTGAATTTAGAAATGTGAGAATTGGTGGGCAATGCACAATGCAATAGCCTCCACTGCAAATCTCCAGATCGTTTGGGTAGGGGGCCCTTATAGAAGAGCCTCCAAGAAGGAGAAAGACCAGCCGGAACCGTTAAAAAACTTCTCCATTTAGTATCACCTCTGTCTTTAATACGCTCAAAATGATCCATTTTGACACATATCTGGTAGAGGTCTCTTTTTCCGGCAGCCTGAAAATCAAGCTCTTGCAACCTATCAAGTATCAACAGTTTTTCTTCCCAGCCACCCTCAACACAAACCTTGGGAAACAAAAATAACTTAGGAAAAAACACTTTAGAGGGGCCTCCAGACAGGAAACAATTAACAAACAAGAGGAGTGTGGAAGGAAGAGCTGCTTTCAACCCACCAATGAGATGCTCTACCATCCTAACTGATCTGAAACCAGCCTGACTGCAAATATCCTCAGCAGACCTCCATGTTTTAGACGTGGCGTTAACCAAGTTTGAAACTTTGGTCAATCCTTTTCTTATAAAGGTTTTAATGATTGTACTGGATGCACAAATATTATCACCTAGAAGAGGGTTATAAAACAGTGGTTCTTCAAGACCAAAATGATTGTTTTCGTGTCTAATTAATTTAAACCCTTTCCAAACTTCTAACGCGGAACCATAAAATTTTACATCAGTTAAACACACACCAACATAAGAAGAGATCAAAAACAGTTACCTATCAAGACCGAACCCACCAAAAGTTCTGAGCAAAGCCAAACCAAATGACACCCAAGGCTTAAAGTCCACAGGATAGAGGTTTTGGACCGCCTTTAACCTCATAGCTTTGACTTTAGCTGTCAAATCAATCAACCCTTGACCCCCTTCATTCACTGGCAAATAAAGGACTGCAGGGGGGAGCCAATGGTAACCATCCCAGAAAAAATCAACAAAAACCTTTTGCAAACGTTGCAACAAATCTTTTGGTGGGTCAAGCACATTTAAGCGATGCCACATCATGGAAGCTACTAAGGTGTTAATGATGAGCACTCTTCCCCTATATGACAACTGAGACAAAATCCATTTCCATCTTTGTAAACGTCCAGAAACATTTTTGAGAATACCATCCCAGTTCTTCTGAATAAATTGATCAGTCCCAAGAAAGACTCCAAGGACTTTGAACCCTTCCAGACTCCAAGAGCAGTTCTGAGGAAGTATGGGAGGGCCTCCATTCTCCCATTCGCCCATTAAAAAGGATGCACATTTTTGCCAGTTGAATCGAGAGGAGGAGGCTTTCTGATAAACCTCCAAAGATGCATTCAAATCCAAAACATCCTGAGTAGATTTAATAAAAACAGTGACATCATCAGCATAGGCACTAAGTCTAACAGTATTCAAATCTGTGGAAGACGGACACATTGTTGATATGCCACCCAACTTGTTTCTTAGTGCGACCAATAAAGGTTCAATAGCAATGGCATATAGAATTCCTGAAAGACCACACCCCTGCCTTATACCTCTGCTTATTCTGAATGGTCTAGTAAGGGTTCCATTAATTTTTAGCATGCTGTATGTGTCAGTATACAAGAGTCTTATATAGGCAATAATAGACGGGCCGAAACCAAAAGCCTCAAGGCACTTAAACAGGAAACCATGATCTACCCGATCAAAGGCTTTCACTTGGTCCAAAGAGACAAAACCAATATTAAGGTTGTATACTTTAGCAAAATAAATCAAGTCCCGAATCAAAAAGATATTATCAAAAATAGTCCTTCCTGGAATGCAGTATGACTGATCTGCATGAATCACTGAGGAAATGTAGAGTTTAATCCTGTTTGTCAAGGACTTTGAGAGTATTTTATGGTCAACACCGAGTAAAGAGACTGGACGCCAACATCTGATATCTTCGAGATCACCCTTTTTAGGCAAAAGGGCGACCACAGCTCTGCGTAAGCTCATTGGAAGTTTACCCATTTTAAAACTTTCCATAAAAACAGAAAACAAATCCCTTCCAATTACAGGCCAAAAATGTCTATAAAATTCGACATTAAAGGTTGTATCAGCGATTTCTAGCTTAAAACATAAAGTGTCAATTTCAGCTGACCTTTCTTCATGATCCGCTCGCTGCCTGCCCCATAAATTGTCTGTGAAAAAACCGCGTCTCTCTGGTCAGCCTAGGGTCCGAGATATGCCAAAAAAACAATCGGCGCTGTCAACACACCACAGATAACCAAACAGTGTTCCAACCAATCAGCGTCAGGGGTTTGGTGTTGTGGACTTTCCTACTGGTGCTGGGATGTGAGGGAGGCGGAGCGAAAGTCCACAACACCAAATCCCTGACGCTGATTGGTTGGAACACTGTTTGTTTTTGTGTGGAAAGGTTGGTAGTGCCGATTGTTTTTTTTTTTGGCATATCTCGGACCCTAGACTGACCAGAGAGATGCAGTTTTTTCACAGACAATTTATGGGGCAGGCAGCGAGCGGATTGTGATGAAAGGTCAGCTGAATTTGACACTTTTTGTTTTAGGCTAGAAATCGCTGATACAACCTTTAAGACCATCCAATCCAGGAGCTTTGCCAGAAGACATCTCTTGAACAGCTGCAGATAGTTCATCAAAAGTCAATAGTTTTTCAAGCATAGATTTCTCCCCTTCTGAGAATGTAGGTAAATCCTGAAGGAGAGAGTCAGCCATCTCCTCATTGCAGGGTTCAGCCCTGTAAAGACCTTCATAAAAGGACAGTGCATATGAGATAATCCCGTGAGCATCAGTGATCCTCCTCCCCTCTGGAAGCTTCAAGCAACCTTAAATCTTCTTCTCCACAGGCTTTTTCTCCATGTTAAAGAAAAAGGATGTAGGAGCATCCATACTTTTAAAAGTTAAAAATCTTGCACGGACAAGCATCTCTTGGGCTCTTTCCTCCAATAGATTCCGCAAAAGAAATTTTTTGCGCTTCAAAGATTCAGCAGTATCAACGATGTCCCCTTCAAGTTTAAGATGAAGTATTTCTTGTTCAAGCTGTGCCATCTTATTGTCCAAAGAATGCTTACTATGTGCAGAATAGCTCTTGCAAAACAATTGGATTTGAATTTTGCCAATGTCCCACCACTGGCTCAGGGACTTGTACTGTGTTTTTCTCTCTCTCCAGGTTTCCCAGAAATAAGTGAAAGAGTGCACAAAGTTGTGATCTAATAATAATCTGCTATTAAATTTCCAATGAGAATACTTGAAAGTGCTGCTTGCAGTGATAACATCAATACATACCACATGATGATCAGACAAAGCAGTAGGAAAAATACAGCTGTTATAGAAGAGGTCTCTTTTGCTTTTTTGAACATAAATCCGATCTAGCCTAGCCCCAGATACCATATTGGAGTTCACTTTCACCCAGGTATATTGCCTAACCTGAGGATATGCTTCTCTCCAAAAATCAACAAAATCATGATAGACGATCAACGACCGAAGTACAGCTGCTGAACTACTGTGGGGTTCTTTGTGGTTCCTGTCCAAAGTATGACTTAAAGTGCAATTAAAATCTCCAGCCAGTACAATTGTTCTATCATGAGAAACATGTCTTAAAGCAGTTTTGACCTCTTCAAAGAAAATAGCACGTTCCGACCCAATGTTGGGTGCGTACACATTGACAAAAGAAAAATCAATACCATGAATTGTTACGTCAACTCTCAATAACCGCCCAGAAACCAGATAAAATACTGACAGGTTCTTTGTAATCAGGTGCCAGCAGTATATCCACCCCTGCACTAACACTAGAGCCATGACTTAAAAACGCCTGACCCTTCCACTCACTTAACCACTGTATCTGATTTTTCACATCTGTATGTGTTTCCTGTAAAAATACCACACCAGCATTCTTCAACATAGTATAATCAAAAAGCCTAGCCCTTTTCACAGCATCACGGCACCCGTTGATATTTAAAGAACAAAATCTTAAAGGTGCCACGAAGATAAATAAAAAGTAAGCACTCATTAACACCAATCCGCAAGAGATTCGAAATAACCAAGCCATACTCATTTTTTACCTTGCACGTTCAAGAAACTTCTAACATTTCTTCTTAGAAGTTTCTTAAGATGGTACTGTTTAGGTTTGTCAAGCTCGTCAAAGGAAGCTTTTCTCATAGCCACTGTACCAGACAACAAAAACAGTTTCAGATCAGGAAAATAAGACTCAATTTTGGGTTTACGAAGCCCCTTTGTGATGTCAAGAAAATTATTAATCTGCTGAACCGAATAAAGTTTAATCATACCTCCAGAGGCAGGCTCAGAACCCATCGCATCATTTTCCATCATCGCAGTATCTTCCTCACATTCTTTATCAGAATCAAGATCTTGAGATGGAAAGATGGATGGATAATCTTGAGATTATCTTGATTAAACGATTCGTCTATGAATGCATCACACTCAGTTTTATCCGCTTGCGTTTGTTTTCCAAAACAAAGCGAATCAGTCTCAGGCACGGGCTGCAAGCACACCTGCTCCAGGCTCCTCTCTGCTTGCGGTTCAGCGGGAATATGACTCGACCCGGCCACCTCCTCAGCAGCCTTCACCAGGACGTCTTTAGTGGCAACCAGTGCCGGTCCCTCGGGCAAGTCGCATGGCGCCGAAAATGCCTCGCCCGACCGGAGTTCTGCTTCCCCGTCGGCCGAAGCAACATCAGCGCCAGCCGCCCTCTCGCTGATCTCCGCATCTGCAGCTCTACCAGCGGGAAGGCCCACCGGCCTGTCACGATTCGGGCAAGTTTGTCTGACATGTCCAAATTCTCCGCAAACAAAACACCTCATCGAGTCTGAACTAATAAAAATAGTGTAATCCTTGCCATCAATGCTTAGTTTCACAGACAGGTTTAGGGGATCGCTCTGTGAATTCAGAATCATAAAGGCCTGACGTCGAAAGGACATTACATGTTTAATATCTGGGTTTTTGCATCCAAGCGGAATCATTTTAATAGGACTCACTATTTTGCCATACCTCTGGAGTATTTGTTCTAGTTTTTCGTTTTTAACAAACGGAGGTACGTTAGATAAAACAACTTTCTTGGACGGGCTTGACAAAGGCAATACAGGCACGAGAGTGTCCTTAACTGTCAATCCGGTTTTGATCAAGTCATTAACCATTTGGATTTCACTTAGAAAAAACACAATGGCTTTGTTCATACGAGAGGCAGATTTTATATTAACGCCACCAACCGCCGCATTTACAGCTACCAAACAATCCTCCATTGACACCTGAGCATCAGGCATGCATTTACAACCATGCCTGAGCGTTAACTGCGAGAAGTCATCTGCTTCCGACCCCATTATCCCCTCTCCCTGACCGAAATCAGGAGATAAAAAAAAAAGAAAGTAGGAAAAACTCACTTCAACAAAGATACTCTCACCCACGCCAAATGGCTCCGTCCACACTCACTCCCAGCATGCACTCGCACAGAGAGAGAGAGAGAGAGAGAGAGAGGAGATGGCATTGTGCATAAATAAACTTCTTGTCAGCGTTTGCCTGCGATCCTTATTAAAATAGCCTAGATACTAGATCGCTACATTATATTCCTCAGGAACCGGGTGGTAAAGCTGCTGTTTTTGAATGAATTGTTGTTTGTAGAGAGAGACGCACAGCATGCAGGCAGGTAACGTTACGCACACACACAACTGTCATCTCTTGCCTTCACTATCTCTCTTGGTCGATCGATAATCTGCTGAAACAAATGCTATTTTTCATTCAAATAAATGTGATTTTACCGGACTATTTAATCCCTGAGTCTGATTTAAAGCGGCCAGAATGCTAGAGCTGCGTGTCATAACTGACGAAAATAACCGTCTTTTTTACCTATTCAGTCAGATTTTGCTGCAAATATCAATCCTAGTTTTAATTTGTCTTTTAACCATGGAATAAGCGGGATAATCAACGGCTTGCCGTGCTTTAAAGGATTTAAAATGCGCTTCGCGGAGGCAATCACCCTTATTAGCCTCCACGTCGTGCATTTAAAATCCTTTAACGCACGGCAAACCGTTGATTATCCCTTACTTGAGTAATCTAAATATTTACCTTATTCTGATTAAGACAATATTCTGGTTAAGAATATTCCTTTCATGTTCCTGTTTTACATGTCATTATGTCCCCACATCATTCGACATCACCTCCAGAACTTCACGTATTTACATATAGTTCATCTTCAATATGGTGCCATGTACAGTTTGGGGTGTAAAGTATAATTCAAAAACTGTGAATTGCTGGCCTTCTGGAAAGGAACCGTTTGCAGGTGTTTTGAGTTTCTCAGCTGATTGGCATGTCACTATATTCTGATCTGTTGAGATTGTGGGAATTGATGGGTTTTTGTTAAATGTGAGTCAAATTAACACAATTAAAAGAACCAAAGACTTAACCTACTTCAGTCTGTGTGCACTGAATTTATTTAATAAGTTCCACAATCTGAGTTGAATTATTGAAATTAATAAACTTTTCCACGACATTCTAATTTATTGAGATGCTTTTTTTAATTTAACAAACTACAACAAAAACATATACAAATATAACAAGACATCCAAAAAAAAATAAATCAATAAAAATAACAGAAAAGATAAATACAACCAAATGTCAATCTTCCAAATCATAATGTATATAATTTCACTTTTTAATCAACGTTAGCAAATACAATTGTATCTTTACATTTTTTTTACTATAGATGCATTGAAGAGAAACTATATATGAATGAAAATCAATCATAAAAACCTTTAGACAAGGTTTACAATTATTTTATTTTTTTTACTTTTATGAATATGAACTTTTCCAAATAAAATCATTAGATTCAACATAAAGTTAACAGATATACTTTTTTATTTAAAATATATTTGAACATGCTTTGAGGTCAAATCACAACTATAACCAGTTTTCTCTTGGACATACAAAGATAACTCTTCCTAAAACTTTTTTGAATGATAGCATTAAATAAATCTAGATATCCATTCTACTTTGGTCAAAAGTATTCTCCCAATAATGGTTAAATCTCTTTGAAGTCAATTATTGTAGATATTTTGAGCCTTTTTTAGTTTAGGTGAAAATTTAACTGTTGCTTCTCTGTTAAATCCTTTGTGATATTTATTCCTAAATATTTTATCTTTTAAAAAAATCTGGATATTACATAACACTTTTTCTTGTGACTCATAAAGAGACATTATTTCACATTTTGTTACATTAAGCATTAATCCAGAAGCACCAGGAAATGCATTTACTAACTGCAAAGCAGCAGGCGACTGTTCTTTGTCTCTCAAAAAGAGAACAATATCATCTGCAAGCTGAGATAATCGAATTTCTTTACTAAAGATGTTAACTCCTTAAACAGTTGAAGAGTTCAAAATTTTTGTCAAACTGTTATTTTTAACTTAATTTATATTTAATTTAATTTAATTTAATTTACTTTAATAAATAGCTGACTGTCTAACTTTAAACTTAAAGAACTCCTACTTCTGAATATATATGTCATTTAGTAACCTCCAAAAATCTGTTGTGCCATTTCTCGAAACTGACTGAAACATTTCTCATTACTAAACAGATTATTATTTAACTTTCAATATCCTCGTAGACTATTATTTTTAACTTTACAGCCAGCTGGAGTCTGAGCCAAAACAAGACATTTTCCTGTGTGTCTGTGTGAAATCTGAGATAATTATACTGCAGCTGTACTCGAGTGTACTTTACTCACATGTAGCTGTACTGCAGTGGACTACTGATGTACTGCAGACTAACAGCATTTTATCTTTGCACACACACCAAGAAGCCAGAAAGACTTTATATGTGACTTGGACTGTATCTCCATGTGTTTATATTACTTTGTTAATGGTGTTAAGTGTAAACCGGACAAATTGTGCATTCATTTTGATTTGTGGAGATCCAAAGTTGTTCTTTGTGTTATTGTAATAAAATTGCCAACTGTTAATTACATATAATTGGCACAATATTTACTATTAAATACCTTTAGAGTCAAACCTAGGTACTATTTATTTATTCTGCAGTTTTGAAGCTTTTTATTGTAAAATTCATAATGTTTTATTGAAAGTATAATATAGTAAATGCAATTAACAAATCATCAAATAACCTTTTTATTATGAGATGTCTGTATAATATGTGTTCTTTTATTTATTGGCAGGGCTTGTTTATTTTATGGAGGGCTTGTCTAAACTGCCCAATAAGAGACCATTAACTACATCTCTTCCTTTTAATTACACAAACGTCTCATTAAAATATCTAGAAATGCATAAAACTGATCCAAGATCAGATAAAAACCAAATAGACACTGGATCAGTGATTCGCCGCTGGTAGTAATCTCAGTCAATGAGTTCACAGAGATCATCGCTCCACATTTTTAATAATGTTCCCTGTGGTTCACTTAAAATAATGGTAACATTTAAAACATTTTCTTCCAAAGGATTCTAAAGGACTCAAATACAGTCAGACGTTCTTCAGCAGCAACTGATCATTTTGTGTCAGCAAATCAAGCCAGAAGCTCAACTTCACACTCTGGGAGACTTCATATTTATATCCGATGATACAGTTAAGCAATACAGTGAAGAGTGCAAATGAGACACTGCTCTCTTTTTTTTTTTTTTTGTGATTTTGAACAACAGCTACAAATAAGAAGTTAATATCGTGTTATACACAATAGTTCAAACTGCATTTGGTGCAGTAGGCTGAATATTAATTACTGTGGTTGGTCAGGCCGTGTGTCACTCGGAAAGCAACAGGCCAATCAGACGAGAGGCTCATGAATAGTAATTAGCCAGTTCTTGACAGAGCTACTTAGAGAGAAGCTGTAAAAATATCGAGATGGCTTTTGACACGTATACCACAAATATACAGTCAAACCCAAAATTATTCATACCCCTGGCAAATTCTGACTTAAATGGGCGATGGACCCCCCTCGCCAAGGGCCCCTGTTACTCTGTTCCACTATTACGACCTGTCCGACGCCCCTGATCAATAGAAAAGCCTTTATTGGCTGTTACAGCAATCAGATGCTTCCCATAATTGCTGACCAGCTTTTTGCCTGTCTCCACCGGTATTTTTGCCCATTCAGGTTTCCACCATCATGCTTGACATTGGGGATGGTGTTCTTAGGGTTTGAAGGCTTCTTCTTTTTAATGCCAAATGAAGGCTACATCATTGTGGCAAAACAATTAAATTTGTTTTATCTGACCATAAAACAGACGAACAGAAGTCTTCTTCTTTGTCCAGATGAGCAATTGCAAAGGCCAAGTGGGCTTTTGTGTGTGAGATGTTGCCACCAGCAGAGCCCAGATTCATCAGGATGGCCTTGATGGTGATCCTTGGATTCTTTTTTATCTCTCTCACTATCCTCCTGGCCAGCACAGGTGTCACTTTTGGCTTCCGACCACGTCCTCTGAGATTTTCAGGGTGCGGAATGTCTTGTGTTTTCTAATAATACTTTGCACTGTAGCCACTGGAACTTCAAAACATTTAGATATGGTTTATAGCCCTTTCCTGACTTGTGAGCAGGTCCTCAGTGAGCTCTTTTGTCTTAGCCATGACTGTCCACAAGCCAACAGCAGAGAGCTTTTGTTTTTCACCTGTTGAGTTGATTAAAACAGCAATAATTAGGATATTAGGTAATTAGGATGCTTTAGAACAGCTTGGACTATTTGGAATGGCATGGAACTTTGGATTTTCCCACAGACTGTGACAGTTTGCAAAGGGTATGAATAATTTTGGACATTCCACTTTTGTTCGAATATAAATAAAAACTGAGAAATATTTTTTCCACAATTATTATGTACATCGTCGTAACTTTTGGGAGAAGCCTGTCTCATTTCCGGACAAAAAATAAAATAAAATAAAAAATAATTATAATAAAAAAAGTAACTTTAAGTCAGAATTTGTCAGGGGTGTTATTATTTCAAGCTTGACTGTATATTCTTAAGAACATCAACAGCTAAAATAAACCACCCAGAAAGTTTTAAATAAGTGACCATTAAAGGTAGGTTAGGTGATTTCAGAAAGGCTAGCAAAATCCTCCAAAACACATGAACCCGCTCAGGCAGACCAGAGACTAACCTGCCACACAAGGAGAGATGGCACTGGTGGAGAACTGAATGCAACACTGTCAGATTATGTCTCATTCACAGAGGGTATCATTACATTACAAAGCGCATAATATAACCATCATAGCACCTCTCATTTTTACTGAAAAAAGACATTTGTTGAGAATATAAAACTATTTGAGGATTATCAATGGCTGGGATTAAAGGGGTCATATGATGTGGTTTCTTGTTTTCCTTTGTCTTTGGAGTATTACTTCCTAAAATGGCTCGTTCAAACACCTCCACTTGAACACATCAGGGGGTGAGGACATTAGCATAACGCTGCTCATATGGATATGGAAAGAGTGAAGGCTGTAGTTGTGTTGCAGCAATCATGTTATGGAGACATTGCAAAAGTGAAAGTAATTTTGTGGTCTTCCAAATGAGGACAACACAATGCTCCAGGGTGGATTTGCTTCGGCAGCACGGCGGGGCTACGCGATGAAGTAGAAGCCCATGGGGTTTGCCCGGCAGGACATTCGGAACAGTCACTGTGAGATCCATTTTTTTGCAGCACATGAATCTAATTGCCAGAGTTTTGTTTAGAGCAAACTAACATTTAAAAATGATATCTGAACTTCAAAAATGAAAATTCGAAGCAACACGAGGATGAATAAATAAAGATATTTTGAAAAGTGCAAAACAATTTTTTTTGTCTTTCAGGCCATTAAGGCATTAAAAGTGTAATAAACCATATGTTGAATTAAATCAAATCCATGTGCATGCCTTTCTAAAGCTAGATTCTGCAATGCCTATTTGTTTCTTTTCTCATTTAACACAATAATGACTTTCAGATTTATTTTAGGTAATTTCTCAGCCAAATTTAGTGCATGAATAATTAGCAATTTGCATTTGAACTGAAAATATCCTGCTCTGACATTCCTATATCTGCAGTATATATTATATTATTTACAGGACGATTTCAGGAATACAAATGAAACTTGTTTGACAGCTGGATGGCTTCCAAAAACCTGGGCCCGTATTCAGAAAAAAATCTTAGTGCAGAGTTGCTCCTAGTAACAATTTTTGTTTTCTAAGAAAATTCTTAGAAATGTGTCCGTTTCCTTTTAATATTAAAGAAAAGATTCTAGTAAATAAAAAAAGTAATTCAGAAAGCATCTTAACTCTTAAAAGAGGTCTTAAGGTCCAAAATGTTTAGCAGTGGAGCAATTTAAAAACATGAGGACAATTAAATATTTTGCACACAATGCATGACAGTGAGTTAATAAGATGCTACACATGAGATTGTGCAGGGATAATGTTTGTGACCGATTTTATTAGAGACATGCTAACATCTCTGACATAGTGCAGAAATGCCAAAAATTAAAGCAATCACTGCATTTATTACATTACATTAATAATTTGGCAACTGGAATCAATGCAACTATGCAGCAGTGATGATTTGGGTCTGTTTACAAACTTCTATAAGCAAAGAGATCACAAACTATTACAGCACTTTCAGAGCTTTAATGTGTTGCTGTTCATTTCCTATCAAATACATTAAATACAACATTATATATAATATGTGTGTGTGGTAAAACAGAAAAAAATATGCTTATGATTTCAAAGTGAAGGCTTATACTAGACCCTACTCTTAAAACTTAAAAGTGCTCTTTTATTTCTTTCTTGGACAACCAACCAATCACAGTCTTCAAAAGACTGTGTCACCACTATCAACAGGGTCAACCCCAGCTCCACACTCAGAAAATTTTGTCTTTTCTTCTCGCAGAGTGGCTCTTAGATCGGTCCTGAATCACTCTTAAGATAAGCTTTAAGCTGAATTAGAAGCTTTCTGAAAATATTCTGAGAAGCTTTAAGAACACGGGCCTTGATTTATGCCAGTGGATCATGTTTCAGTGTTACTTTAATTCAGATAAACTTCTCTGTGCTTCCGAGGTTTTCAGCAGATATGTAATCAGGTCAGGTTATGTAGACAGTGTATATAAATCATTATTACGGTATAAAGCCATACTTTTTCAACCTTATATTTCACAGATATACATTCAAAATTGAAGCATGAATTAGTTTAAGAATCACAGACTTAGTAATAAACAGTTAAATGAGAAAAACATTGATTTCGAACAACTTGACCGCATTAGCAGCACACACAGCTTTCTGTGATTCACTGTCAGACACACTTGATCAAATGTTTGACCATGACATGAAGAGGTTTCAATAAAATCATCAAAATGACTTTAGCACAGTATTAAAGAAGCACAAACTGACCAAAGACACATCCTAAGATGACACTCATGCATGAAAACGACTAAAGAAAGATGAAACACTCACCTCAAATTATATTCACAGATCTTTCTTTCTCCTCTGAAGAGTTGCGTTGAACAGCAGATCTGAAATGTCTTTCGCTTCTATCAGGAAGAGACGTGAGAATGAGAGTCAGTCATCTAATCTCTAATCTCTCATCTACTCTGTTATCAGCTCAAATGAAACCTTCATTCTCAGGAAACTTGTTGAACTTGGAAGTTGCTTTACAAGTTTGTGAATGTGCTTTCAAAGTCAGAAGTGTTTCAAGTGTCAGTTCAGTATATTTATACTGTTGTGTCATGTTTGGCTGGACGCTGATGGCTGTTCACAATAAAAGGTCAATTTGTCAAATCAATGGGAAAAAAACCCATAGCTTCTTGATTTATTCTTTAATATGTGACAGTTAGCATTCACCGCGGTACATATACAGAGTATTTCTTATCATTGTAGTTTGAGTGGTATGATTACTGATATGCTTATGTCCTTGTGTTTTAGTAACTAAAATATATTTATATAGCACCGTTATATACAGCAGAGCTGATCAATGACCAAGCAGGATTGGGTTCACATATTGGCATCACAGAAGGGAAAGTCAGTCAGACAGGGATCTCAACTGCTGGAAAAATAACCTTTGACCTTTTTCAAATGCAGCTCAATGGCTGCCCATAGATTTCAGAAAATACTTTGAAAGGAAGATCAACCACAGATGCAATAGTAATTAATGAAGTGGAAAAGGACATTAAAATGAAAGAGCCAGTGGTAATAATATGTTTTGACGTTGAAGAAGCTTATTATTCCACGTGGAGAAAATGCTTAGTTAAATTACATTAAAATTGATATTAAATTTAGTAAAATGGGAAGCTATAGAAAGAAGTCATATGAACTCCAGGGAAACACATCTTTTTGGTTATCAGAAGAAAAAGCAAAGTCATATAATATGAAAGTTCATCAGAACAACCCCAGTTAGTAACATTCCTCACTTACTTTGAGAATGAACAACACTGATCAAAAAGAAAGAAATAGAAATATGGAGGAAGACAGAAACATTAGACAATATCACAAAATACAAAAGTCAGTCCTAAAAACATGATAAAATAGAAGGAAATATCATTTCAAGGCAAAATCATACAGGACTAAATGCTACATGTTTGTTCTGTGTTGCACTGAGTATTAAAGAACATGCTGAGCATTTAATAAAGAACTGTATTCGACACAAAGAGGAATGAATTCAGATTAAATGACAAAAGTACAGTAGAAGAACTAGTCTTTTATTGGGATGTCAAAAGGGGTGCGCTGTGCATTTAAGTGTTTAAATAAATGCAAAACTCAGTTTTCTAGCATTGGCAAGCTATGTGAAATGCTGAATTATTATTGGATGTAACAATGTGACGCTCTATCAAACAAGAAGCGTTATTTTTGTGAGGCAAAGACAAACTATGTCTCATTTCTCTCCTTATATCACAAATCATTTGTAAACACGAATCCGTCACTGGCGATTAATGTTCTGACGATTCATGACAAAGTAAATGCAAGAACATGAATGCAAATATGTTTAATGACACCTTTTACAAACCAATAGCAAATGTTTTAGCGAAACACTTCCCTGTTCTGTATTTAATGGTAAACTGACTAGAAACTAGAACTTAGAGAACTGATTGAGACGCACACAGATAGTTCATTTATTATTTAATGTCTTTCTGTTAGTCGTTCTCATCTTAAATATGACAAATTCTCCAAACACACAGACAAATCCAAGGGACACACTAGTCTTTTCTTAAAGAGAATAAAAAGTGTTGAAGATGACAGTGAAGACAACCGTGAAGATACTGAGGAACAAACAGGTTGGTTTTCATTCTCAAAGCTGAATCTTATCTGATCCTTATTAGAATCAGTCAAGCTTTACAGAAGAATACTGCAAAATAAAAACCAAAATCTCATACCCCTGGTTTAACAGACAAGGCTTAAGCTTTTTCCCAAACTAACATTGAAGTCTGAGCTGTTTTAACGGTAAGAAACATGCATTGATTTGCTGATTTATTATGATGGAAACAGCTGCTTAACACTTTGTTGAAACTGGGTTTTTGATTTGACGATTAAAAAAGTTAAAAAGAACAGCATTTAATCAAAATATAAATCTTTTTAAACAATATAGGTCACTTTTTAACAACTTAACACATCCTTGCTGAAAACAATTATTAATTATTAAATAAAAAAACTAAACAAAATGACTAGCCCTAAATATATGAATGGTAGTGTATATTTTTAAATAAGTATAATAAAAAATATAATAAATTATAAATATTAAATAAATCTTTAAAATATCACTTTTTATTAATTTAACACATTCTTGATGTATAAAAGAATTATAAAATCATGAATAAATCACTATTTTAGATTGCAATAATATGTGTCTGTCATTTAATAAAATAAACAACTTAAATGAGCATAAATAATAAATAAATAAATAAATAAATAAATAAATAAAATAAGGGTTTAACTAAGCTACGAGGGACAGGTTTTTTGTGTATTATTTTTAGGGCTGGGACACGATTAATCGCGATTAATCGTGTCCCAGCCCTAATTATTTTATTTTATTTTTATATTTTCTTGACCTTTTTTTGGTGTCTCTTGCCTTTAAACTCAGGTTAACTTTTATTTGTATTTTTAATCTTAGACCTGATGCTGGCTGAAATGGATGAAACGGAAAAGAAAACTCTTTGATTTGCTTCTAGACTGAAAAATCTCAAACCAAGTTTTCTTCTCAGAAGAGAGCGCTAGAATTGATTTTGGCTGTCAACAGTGTGGAAACACTTTCAGTCAAAAGGTAAGCCTTCCGTTTGATATGAAGACTGACAGCGGAGAGACGCTGTATACCTGCCAGGAGTGTGGAAATAGATGGACTGAGAAAAGAAGCCTTGAAATCCACATGAGAATCGACTCCGGAGAGAAGCCGTTGGTATGTGTTCAGTGTGGCAGTAGTTACAGAAGTAAAGCTAACTTTAATGGCCACATGAGGAAACACTGGTGAAAACTGTTGTGGAAGGAGTTTGAGATCCAGGAGCTGAGAGCTTTCTCTGAATAACAGCACATGTACAGACGGCTGATCAAAGCTCTCCAACTCCATCTGGATTAAAGCTGTTTTTGAAAAAGGAGAAGAAAATGCTAAACTGCTCAGAGGTAGAATGAGCTGCAACTAGATACTTTAGATTCACCAGATTGGTTACTTTAAAACAGTCTTTATTTTTAGACCTAAAATCAGCATTTTGGCAGCTACAAACCACATTTGGTTTTCTAATTCAACATTCTGGTTTTGTCAAACACACCTCAAACAAATGAGATTAAGCTCTTTGAATTAATGGACAATTATTTTTCATATCACGGACAGGACAAAATTATGGATCATTCAATGTTGAGGAAAAAAACATGGACTCATCAAACAAAAAACTGAATGACTGCTTTGTTGCTCCTCTTCTGGCATTTATGATGGCCTGAGTTCTTTAAGACATGGACTTGACAAATGAAAAACAATACTCTTCATCAAGCTGGTTTCCTGACAGTCCCACTTCATCAAATACAGAAGTGTTTTACTCATACTGTTGTTCATTCAGTTTGTCAGTGTTGGATTGGTTTTACTACATCTGCTACTATCTCTGTTTTTTGCCTGTTTTTTAATGGACCACTCACAGAAAAACCTAAATTCAGTCAATGACACACATACAACACACAGCTCCTAGAAAATGCTGCACATATTTTCCTTTCTGAGGTGAATAGATGTTGTTTTCTGGCTGTCAGTGCAAGTTCTTGCCTTGTTCTTGTCTGGAGATCTTCATCTCATGAAAGACAATAAACCAGTAATACTTTTGAGTTTTCAGAGTCATGTTTGTGTAGTGTTTTAAACCTTCAAACTTTGACAATCTTTCCTGTGTTGAGCAAATATATCTCATAAAGCTGTCCTCCACACCAGACCAACTGAATATTTGACAAATAAAAAATTAAATGAGTTTGACTTTCACCATTTTTTAATTCCCCTGTTTGTGGCGTCAAAAAGAAAGACCATTTGGCGTGAAAGTAAATAATGACTGACTTTTCATTTTCTGTGTGAACTTTATCTTAGTTTAGCTCAGTCTTAGTCAAATTATTTGTCAAAAACTATTTTAAATTGAGAACAAATATCATTGATTAGTTTAAATAAGTAATTACATTGAACACTACTATTTTGGAAACTATGGATTTGTGTTTTGTGTCTCTTTTTATCATTTATTAATTGAGGACAAGTCTGATGAGTTTGGAGATGTCCTTACAGACAATGACACAAATCCAGTTCATGACCAAACTCATGTCTTCAGAAGAAATAGGACTCAAACTGTTAGGTCTAAATACAACACAATTACAAAAGAGACTAATAAATATTGTGTTCATTGTTCTTAATAGTGGCTCTCTGTGTACTTTCAGGTTCATTAACTTCATGTCATGGGAACTGTGATATTGTGAGTCACTTTTTATTATTCATGAACAAATGTGCAATGGTGCATTCCCAGTTATTAAAGGGATAGTTCACTCAGAATGAAAGATTCTGTCATTAATTACTCATCCTCATGTCGTTACAAACCTGCAAGACCTTCGTTCATCATCAAAACACAAATTAAGATATTTTGGAAGAAATCCAAGAGCTTTCTAACCCTACATAGACAGCAATGCAAATGTTCCCAGGCCTAAAGACGTAGTACGGACATCAGACTGACATGGAAGAGAAGACATTGTTGAATAAACTCATTATTTGTGTTTTCTTTGAGCTAAAATACAGATGAACCACTGATGTCACATCAACTATTGTAATGATGTTCTTACTACATTTATGGGATTGATGTCAATGTAGCGTCAGAAAACTCGAATTTCACCACAGAAATCATTTGTGATCTGAAGATGAATGAAGGTCTTAGAACTTCCCTTTTTGAAGAACTGTCCCTTTAAGATTTATATAAACGCTTCAGACTGTAGTTTTTCATTAAATTCTTCATCATATGAATAGTGTATAAGGATTGCTCAATAAAACTGTTTTACTACACAACTGAAGTCTTAAACAGGATTAAATATGTATTATATTTATTGAGTGTATATTGAGTGAAATATTGAGTCATTTCTCAATCACAGGATTGCTCAAGCAGGTTTATAATATATGTTTCACATGGGAATATACCACGGGTTTCACATGTGTCAGGATTCAGAAACTGTGACAAATAAAGACTGTGTGTGGAACAGTTGAAAAAACAGCATTATTCATTTGACCACTGGATTTACAAAAATCATTTCATGTTTAGGAAGGGTTTCAACAACTCATCTGATGAACACATTCATTTTTATTTCAATCATCAGCATGTATTTCTGTCTTTTTAAACTCATTAAAATGCTTATATTCACATTGTTTCTTATTTACATGTAATGCAGGCGATCTGAAACCTTATTCACCAAATATACTTTTAAGTGTACAATTATCGCTGAGATTTTAAATAAATATATTTAGCATGATTAGCATATTGTTAGCATGATTTAGATAGATAGACAGATAGACAGATAGATAGATAGATAGATAGATAGATAGATAGATAGATAGATAGATAGATAGATAGATGAGTTTGAATGAGTTTGATTGGATTAGAAATATAGTTCATAGAAGGGAAGCTTGATTGAGTCTCAAAGGATTCTGGGAGTTTAAATTTGAATTTTGACAGTTGGAGTTTGAAAAGTCTTGGCTCATTTAAACATTCCGTCAATGTAAGTCAATGGGATTTTTCCCAGTTTTAATCGTGATTTTTAGGAAAACCGTAAGTCGGATCAGTTAGAAAAGATACAGCACACCCGCTGAGATCAGACTGAAGATCTGGACTGAGTTTGGAGTTTGTAGAGTTAAAGCTCTAGGAGGAGATACAGTCAGAACATTCTGGATAGGAAGAAAATAGCATCTCAGTAAGTTGGCTCTCTCAAGCTTAATTAATTAATTAATAGGATTACAGCATTCACTTTTCTTCATTGTTAAAATAAAACAAATAAAAATAGTATTTTGCTTATTATTACTATTCAAAACTAACATTTTATTTTACAGTGCAACATGTGTCAGGGGTTTGGGCTGCAGTGTGTTCCTTTGTCCACTAGATGTCGCTGTTTTTCCCGCCACACTCCATGCCTCATCACGAACACCTGTCATTCCTGATCACACAGCTGTCTCCTATCACCTAGCACTATATTAGTCTCCCTCTCCCAACACTCTGTCTGGTGGCATTACTTCCTGTTTCCTGTTGGTATTGTATTCGTGTCCCTTGAACTGTTGCTCCAGTCTCGCTCTTGTTTATCGTGTCCTGTTGTGCTGTTGGCCTTTTGTTTGTTTGTTCATTTGTTTATTGTTGCAATAAATATTCCCTTCCCTGCATATTGGACCCTGACCTCATCTCTCATTTGGAGACAATATTATTATTTCGGCTGTTATACTTTAAATTACATTACATATTATCAGAAAAAATAATCAATAATAATAAGAATATCAAGAATGTATAATATTAATTATAATTGTATTTAATGACAAGTAAAACATTTGTCAAGGTTCATTAGTGAACATGAACTATGAATGGTTAATACTTCTCCAGCATTTATTAATCTTCATGTTAATTTGATCATTTACTAACGCATTATTAAAATCAGGAGTTGTGTTTGATAACATTAGTTAATGCTCTGTCAACTAACATTAACTAACACTCAACTGTATTTGAACTAACTTTAGAAAGATTCATAAATAGTAATAAATGTCCATTTCATTCTTCTTTCATGTTAGTTAATACATGAACTAATGTTAACAAACCACACATTATTGTAAAGTGTTACCAAAAACTCTTATCACTGCAATCATATTATTGCAATATCTTATTTTCAATAACAATTATTTATTAACAATATTAACAACCAACACATGAATTTTATTTGAGGATGATAATAATGTTAGAATTTCAGCAATAATATTGTAATCTAAATCAACATTTATTATTATTATTATTGATTATTGTTATAATATTAAATAAAATGCAATTATGATTTTTTCATTATTATTAAATATTCCCTTTTTATTTTACAGTACAGTTGGATTATTGCAATTTTTATATATTTCTTTCTTAGCATTTATTATATTTATTATATAATAAAATGTTCTAATAAAATAGTATTACATATATTGGTTATTTTTAATTTTATATAAATGCTTTGTTTTATTATTAATGTAATTACATTATTTAAAAAATACTAATTAAATTAATATTTCAGTAATCATATTGCACTGTAAAGTAAAATGTCAGTATTAATAATAATATAATAATAATAACAAAATATTTAAGATTATTTTATATTTTCATTTATTTTTTATTTTATTTGAGCAAAGAAATATATTATGATTGCAATAATCCAATTTGTTATTTTCATTTTATGATAATTGTAATTATTTCTTTATTTCTTATATTTGTTGTAATTTAAATCATAACCAAAACAATAATTTTATTTAATTATTAAATACTGATTACAGTGCAATATTGTAATGTAATAAGAGTTATTGTGATTATTGCAGTAAGAGTTTTTCTTTATTGGTTTGTTCATCTGGTATAAAATAAATAAACATGAATAAATTAAAGATCCCATTATAATTAAACACAAACATCAATTAAAATCTATAAATTGCTGTGATTAATGTCATATTTTATAATGTGAGGAATGGATTATATTCATGACACAAACATCAATTAAAATCTGAAGTTGATTTGTGATAGTGTTTATTATTTCTGAGCAGAAACAACAGAATAAGATCCTAATAGTAATAATAATAATAGTGCTAAGATGATTGATGAGACACTAGAATAAAACCCAAATGTAGACACACACTGATCTGACTGTCTATATGAGGATTGATCACACATTTATTCTGTTATTTGAGTGACAGAAGTTGAGCTGCAGTATTAATGTGATGAAGACACTCATCTCACTGTTACTGATTCATCCTCAGCTCAAAGCATTATGGGTACAATCTCTCATCAGTCTGTTCTCATTCAGCAACACAGTGAAACTGATGATCCAGACCAAAGACTAAACCTAAACCCAGGATAGAGCGTCTGAGTGAATGTGGTGTGTTCTGTGTGGATGAGGCTCATTGTGTCAGAGACGCTGTAGAAGGACAGACTTCCTGCTCCGTGATCCACATACACTCCTACTCTATAGACATCATTCACTCCTGCTCTCCTGATGATGGGCTTCACAGGGAGATCAGTGTCTATCTTATTGTGTCTGAATGAGTATCTGTCAGGATAGCAGACCAAACTCCAGGACTGATCATTAGATCCAAACCTACACTCATCACCATCTCCCTTCCTGCTGATGCTCTTATATGACACTGATATAAACACATCTCTACTCCACTCAATCTCCCAGTAACAGCGTCCACACACACTCTCTCTACACAACACCTGACACCGATAATCAAATCTGTCTGGATGATCAGGATACGGCTGATATCCACGTGTCACCTTTCTGTTGTCCTCAGACAGACTGAGTTGAGTGTTTGCTGTGTTTGGATCCAGTGTGAGAAAACAGGCCCCTGAACACAAGAACAGAGACATTTACAACAACAATCACTACAGCTGTGTGTTATATATATATATATGTGTGTGTGTGTGTGTGTGTGTGTGTGTGTGTGTGTGTGTGTGTGTTATATATAAATATATATGCAGTGATGGGGTTAGTTACTCAAAAAAGTAATATATTACAAAAATAGTAATATTACATATTACTCTCAAAAATATTAATCCCTTACTTTACTTTATTACTCCTGGAGAAAGTAACTAGTTATATTACTAGTAACTTTTTTTTCTTACACAAACCACTGTTATTCTTAACAAAATCCACAGACAAACAAACAAAGCTCCTATAACTAAACTAAAGCTCTTATAACAGTGGATATTATGCACAATTAATCTTTCATAAAGGTCTACTTGTGTTGTGATTCGTACGCAATATTCATCACTGTTCAAAACTTGTGAGTGAATTCTATCTTAAACACCATTGATCCAAAAATCAGCAGATGGCTACATTCCTCACGCTGCAAACAAGTTTTAAATCGAAACTGCCTATTCTTGCTCTTACTGATCATATATGTTGTTCTTGCTGCTTTTGTTTGCAATAGATGAATAAAAAATTTTTTCTCTGAGAGTTGAGTATATTATACACAAGTGTAAGTTTGGAGGCCGCTGATTGGCTCGATCGGTAATCTGGGAAAATGGCCAAAACAAGATGGCGTTGGTGGGCGGGGCTTCAATCCGCTTCAGTGCACAGTATCTTATAACAAGTTAATGCAGTTTGCAATATTCTTTCAACATTAACAATAACTGATCAACTGTAAATTAAACATATGAATGTATAGCAAACATATAAGTAAACCTATACCGTTAATATAATAAACTATGACTAAAGATGACATTTCTTGAAACCTGTTACGAGTCAGACTGAGAAATAACTGGGAATTAAGATTGTAAACCGAACCACACATTTAACTACTAGACTTTATGATAATTATATATTAATATTAGTATTTATTTTCATATTATTTGTTCAATTCCGCTTCTATTCTAATGGTGGTGGTTTAATCAGAGGTCAGTTTCCTGTTTGGACAGGATGCAGCTGAAGTGAAGACATCTGTTCTGTGGACCTGTTAGTTTGAAGCATAGACTGTAATGTGAAAGGTAAGTTATACTGTTGTTTAATCAAGTTTTTCAAAAGTTTATGGCTGACTTTGGCTTGTTTGTGCATGTTTTGTAAGCGCATCAGAGCTGGTTTTTACAGTCTTAAAGCAGCTAGCGCGTGATGCTAATGGTGCTAGCCAATTACTGATTGAATACAGTCAGACGAGAATCGGCCATTTCTGTCAGCTTTAACTTGCTTTCATTTGCATAGCTGTAATAACAATCTGCTGGGCTCAAAGAGATATATATAATAAACAAAGAGATCAGGATGCGCACGTTTTACTCCTGAATTGTAACTTGCACTATCAGCCAAAAGTTCTTAGTTTAAGTCTCTTCTGCATTTATTTGATCCAAAATACAGCCAGAACAGCAGGAATATCTGCTTATAATATCTGTATTATTTAAAGTCACTATTTGTTTGAATATTTAACAATGTAATTGGTTCCTGTGATCAAAGCTGAATTTCCAGCATCATTTCTCCAATCTTTAGTGTCTGATGATCCTTCAGTAATTATTATAATATGCTGATTTGGTGCCTTAAAACATCTCTCCTCTTTCTCGCTCTCTCTAGAAATATATACATAAACTTTATAAGTGTCTTTCTCATCAGCTTTGATCAATTTAAAGCTCCCTTGTTAAATAAAAGTATTAATTTATGTAAAATGCATCTCCCTGAAATGCTGATCAAATAAGTTTAATTAAATGCTGATCTTTGGATGTTTCTTTTTAGCAAAGAGTCCTGGAAAAAGATGTAATAATTAATGAATATTTAATTCAAACATGGACTAGTGTCTGTGAATATTAAAATGCAAAAGAGCGTTTCAATATGAACCCTGCATGTTTGGTTTGTCTCTGTATGTATGAATGGCGGAGACACAGTTTTGTTTACTACACTGAAGCCTTTGTATCTCACATCAACAGATACACTTTAAAAACACTATTTCTGAAAAAGATTGTAGAGCTCTATTATTTTATTAATTTAAAAACTAAACGTTGTGCTTTTGTTTGTATATCATCATGTTAAAATACAAGCAAGATTATGAAGTCCTTTTTAAATAAGTATTGTTTTACATTAACAACTGATTGTCTATTTATTCATTAAATATATTTCTGACTTTCTGTTGGATTAAAACAGTTTTTCTAGCTCTTAGAGAAAGTGTGAGTAAAGCATGTTTGTTATTTTCAGATCAGTCTTAAGAGGCAGCTGTGATCAGACAATGATTGTGGTGTGGACACTGTGGGACTAGATGAGGGAAATACAGGTGTACAGCAATAACACAGGAAACACCTTGATCATATTATTGACACTCACTGCTTCAAAATGAGTCTGTGTATGGTCCGTGTACTTTTTCGTTCATTCATTATTCAATTTCGGAATGAAAGATGAAATTTAAAAAAGGGTGCAGCTTGGTTTTTTGTTTAAAAGAAAAAAAGCGGAAATGGCTGTATTTTGTTTTCCAAATGTATTTTTGTCATCAAATAATAGTAATAGAAAATTGGACGCATTTCCGATCGTTTTTTAATTTGTAATATTATTTGTACATTTATTGTATTTCATTTGACTGATCCTGTCTTTACCCGGAAGTAAATTACACCGTCGTGCGGGTATCAATTATTATAGTCTAGTAGTATTACTTACTAAGATCCATATTACTATCACACGAGCCAATGGCAATTAAATGCACGGATGCATAGTCAGATAATGAATGAAATACAACTGTTCACGAACAGAAGATTGTATTTGACTCATGCTGCATACGCAATGACAATTATGCCTACTGTAAATATAGATTTACAACTACGATTAGAGTTGTTTGCATAAAATGCACCGTGAACATTCACACGTTTGCCTAGCTGTGAGAGGCTACAATTTATCTCCATTAATACTATTTTCTCAATTCTGCGCATATATTTTCACGTACCTTACATCAATTGCTCGATCAATATTATCATCACATATTTTACATTTGTAACTGTAGGTACCACAAACAATTTAATATAGCTAAGTTTGTGTATTTTTACAGGTAGTAAAATGCTGTGTGTGCTGCTTATAAACACCAGAGAGATAACGATTCATGAAAAAGATGGTCTTTACTCATCTCACTTGCACAAAATAAATGCAGTAATAGAAAGTACAGAAACGCACAAAAATACACTGAAATACACTGAGAATTATATGCATTTAAAAATTTGGTGGGGTTGAAGTTATCCCCCCGGATCTTCTGCATCCACTCAGTCCGTACGCATGCAGCGTCAACGGGGAATGAGACGAAACTGTACATAACGATGAAGTGCTGAGTCTCCTCTCTTGAATCCTAAAAACAGTCAATGTGAAAAAATATCTCTGTGGTAATGGAACTCGGTCGCTGTTGTCTCTCGCTCTCGCTGTCAGATCACCGGAAGTTTTCACCTGAAGTACTGGCCCATACTGATGCGCGGGTTGGATTTTTTTTTCAACCCGCGGGTCCCGCAATTATGAAATTCTATTTGAACGCATTCGTTTACTTGGACTGAAAGGTTTACAGGTTCACTGGTTTAAGGAAGTTCTGATCATAAAAATCGACTCCTTTTTATTTGTAAGGTATTGTTTTCGTTATTATGTACTTTTTAAAATGACTTCGGTGCGGGAGACGCATCAGGTGCAATAACCAAATACATTTCAAAGCAAGCTGGTGCCACAGTCCTGACTGCATCATTGCTGTCTTTATTGTGTGTTTTAGCGAATATTTACATTCATTCACATATGACTGGATGTGGTTGACTGTCATGATTTTGGCTAATGCAGGAAAATGCGCATCAGAGGAGATTTAAATACGCATAGCACCAGGCCTGCAGAGCTGAATGTGCGCTCGCAACACAGTCTCACTCCCAAGTCGTCACATATTGACGTTTGGCCTTTGGCGTCGCATTTTGACGCACAGGGTACCCCTTCAGCGTCATTTTTGGACGTGCAGGGTCCTCCACTACTTTAAATAAGAAACCCTTGGCTTCAATAAGCTGACGCGAAAGGCACTGTGAAGGTTATCGTCATGATTAAATGATCTATTGGGTAATAATATTGCAATATACCATTATTGCATATGTATTGGGGTGTGATTTTTCAATGCAAACAGTCACAACAGACACATTTACGAGCACGTAACCCAACCCCTGCCCCTAAACCTAACCACTTGTCAATAAAACACAGTTTCATGGAGGTCATGTCCTCTTCTCGGAGGCTGACCCGTTTGGCCCTTTAAACAACATGTAATAAATCTGATCCATGATTTTGTCGTCACAGAGATATTTTTTTCACATTGAGTGCTTTTAGGATTCAAGAGAGGAGACTCAGCACTTCATCGTTGTGTGCATTTTTGTACCGTTTCTTCGCATTCCCCGTTGACGCTGCATGCGTACGGACTGAGTGGATGCAGAAGATCTGGGGGGATGATTTCAACAAAATTTTTAAATGCATATAATTCCCAGTGTATTTCAGTGTATTTTGTGCGTTTCTGTACTTTCTATTACTGCATTTATTTTGTGCAAGTGAGATGAGTAAAGACCATCTTTTTCATGAATCATTATCTCTCTGGTGTTAATAAGCAGCACACAAAGCATTTTACTACCTGTAAAAATACACAAACTTAGCTATATTAAATAGTTTGTGGTACCTACAGTTACAAATGTAAAATATGTGATGATAATATTGATCGAGCAATTGATGTAAGGTAAATGAAAATATATGAGCAGAATTGAGAAAATAGTATTAATGGAGATAAATTGTAGCCTCTCACAGCTAGGCAAACGTGTGAAATTCACGGTGCATTTTATGCAAACAACTCTAATCGTAGTTGTATATCTATATTTACAGTAGGCATAATTGTCATTGCGTATGCAGCATGAGTCACAATCTTCTGTTGGTGAACAGTTGTATTTCATTCATTATCTGACTATGCATCCGTGCATTTAATTGCCATTGGCTCGTGTGATAGTAATATGGATCTTAGTAGTATTTTTAGTGATACTAGACAATAATAATTGATACCCGCTCGACGGTGTAATTTACTTCCGGGTAAAGATATGATCAGTCAAATGAAATACAATAAATGTACAAATAAATATTACAAATTAAAAAACGATCGGAAATGCGTCCAATTTTCTATTACTATTATTTGATGACAGCAGTACATTTGGAAAACAAAATACAGCCATTTCTGCTTTTTTTTTCTTTTAAACAAAAAACCAAGCTGCACCCTTTTTTAAATTTCATCTTTCATTCCGAAATTGAATAATGAATGAACGAAAAAGTACACGGACCCTGTCATTGATTCATTAATAATAAGGACACAGTCTACAATAACTAAATTAAGCTGCTGTCTCTTTAAAACTGACTGCATGGTTTGACTAAAGACATGATCGGCTGTGTTTACATGCACACTCCTCAAAGCAGACTATTGCACATCATTTTGTGTCTATTTCTGCATTGAGACGCAAAAGAGAAATCTATTAAATCACCTCCCTAACATTTGCGTCTCATTTATATTCATTAAAGTGATGGTTTTATCAATTAAAAGAGTTTTTATTTTGTTATAGTCTCATTTTCATCAAAGAAATGTTGTTGACTGAAATGATGGTGAATATTCTTCTTCACAGAAATGAGCATTGCTCCACCTCCGTCACTGTTTTCAGATTTCTCCTGTCAAAGAGCATGTTTTAAATGAGAAGCAGAGCTGTTGTGCCTCCACTGAAGCAATCAAGAGTTATTCACATCCCAGCAAACACAGAACGTTCCCCTAACGTTCCCATATGGTTCCCATTTGGTTATTTTTTCGGGAACCAAATGAGAACGTTCCCAGAACGTTCCCTGTAGGTTCTCTTTTTAATAACCTATAAAGAACGTTCTCAGAACGTTCCCTGCAGGTTATTTTTAGTTTTTGTTTTATAACCTAAAAAGAACCTTCCCAGAACGTTCCCTGCAGGTTATTTTTAGTTTTTGTTTTATAACCTAAAAAGAACCTTCCCAGAACGTTCCCTGCAGGTTATTTTTTTTTTTATCATTAGCATTTAAACGAATTAAAACTTTGCAGATGACTCTGATTTTTCTAATGCTGAAATGGATTTTTTTTTCATCATAAACAAACTAGAATCTCATGTCCGAGATAAGCTTTTAATAAATGACATCAAAGTGGTCAAACCGCATTATAATGATAATATAATTTATAATTTTATAGCTAAAACAAGCCAAGGTTAAGTGTCTGAAAATCATATTATAAACACTATTTATTTCTTTACTCAGCACGCGCTTTCTCCATCACGCGCTTTCTCCTGTCTTCAACATAAAGCGGCGCGCTCGCGTAATTTAAAAAATAACGGTCATTTCGTTTTACTGACTGACTAAAGTTCGGTGATTGATCTTTTTAATGGATAATTACTTATAACTAATATATATACGAGAGTAAATAGTTATTTTAGGGAGATTTGACACGTCTTATTGAAGAAAACATAATGTTAACCGAGACGTTTTCGTTTAGTGTCCAGAAGAGGGAAGCACCTCATCGTTAATTCAGCGGTAAGAAACAAACGTAATGTTATCCTAGTTAAAGTCAAATAAATGTTTTCCTTTTTTTAATGTCTGTAAAAAAATAAAATACACATTTTTAAAATCGAATATTTTGTTGAAGTCATGTTATTTGGTGCTTTAATAAACAAAATCTGGGTTGTTTTATGGTATGGTACTTCTACATCTTAACGAAATCTAACATAGTATAGCATAATTTAGTCTCATTTATGCTCCTTATGATGGTTAAATGTGCTCTGATTATCTGTGATGATTAAAAAATGGTTTAAAACAAGACATGGTGTGTAGTAGTGATTATTGAGATTCACATCCGTCCGCCTTCCGTGCCGCTTACTTCGGGACACGGGAGTGCAGACGTGCAGAAGCGGTACTGGAGTGAAGAGGTTAGGAGAACGTTCTGGGAACCATCAGAGAACTTTCAGGGAACCTTCTAGGAACATACACAGAACGTTCCCTATTGGTTAGCCAGGAAAGTTTTCTTTACGTAACTAGAACGTTCCCTTTAGGTTAGGGGAACGTTCTGGGAACCTACTGGGAACGTTCCGGGAATGTTCTTAGAACGTTGCGGGAACGTTCCTAACCTTAAGGGAACGTTCTAGTCACGTAAAGAAAACTTTCCTGGCTAACCAATAGGGAACGTTCTTGGGAACGTTCCGGGAAAAAACTAACGTTCCCAGAACGTTCTGGGAACCAAAAATTGTTAGCTGGGATTAGGGTTGGGCGATGTCGACCAATTTGGCATCGTACGATGTCTAGGGCTGTCCCCGACTATGAATTTTCATAGTCGAATCAGAATTTTCGAATCTTTCTATAGTCGACCGATAGTCGAACCATCTAGGCCTATGTGTGTGTGTGAATGGGTTGGGAGGGCCACGACACTATAGTCAGCAGGAGGGTAAAACAGTTTTTATTTTATTTTACACACTGCACACAGCAACAACTTTTAATAAAGCGACCAAAACTGCCTGCCAACTGACAGACGAACTTATTTAGGTTTAAATAAAAACACAGAACGCGTCTTTTAGGTGCGGTCACACTGCACTTTTCGTTCCATTGACTTCCATTCATACGCATGCGAATGCTTTAGACCGGAAACTCAAGCCCGTGCGATTATTTTCGCATTTCGCTGCGTCTGAAAGTTCAAACTTGGTGAACTCTGACCAACGAATTCGTATCACATGACTCTGTGGGACCAACAGGAGATCGATACGTCACAGTATGACCTCTAGCTGAATGAAAAGAACATTAAATTTAAACATTTAAAACTGCAACACTGCGATAAAGTGTATTAGATTGTGTGTTTTTACATTTAAAATGTATTATTAGTGTCATGTGCTGAATTTAACTTTTAAAAAGACGCAGCCGAGCATGACGTCATATCACGACCGTTGCAGCAGCATCCGAAGGAATTTCGCACGCTCAAAGTCTAGTGTGACCGCGCCTTAAAAACGCGATGCGCACAACACTGCCTTTTTTGCTAAGCAACGACCAAAACAGCTGTCCTGTCAGTCAAATCAAAGGATTATAGCGCGAACGCTCTAAAATCTTCGTTTTTTGCTGATAAGTAAACTGTCATATAAGCAGAAACCCTAAATAATACAGCTCCTGGTTACCCACGACAGACACCAAAGGTTTCTCCTCCATTTCTTGCAGTCAAGTAAACTTTCGCCATCACAACAGAAGACCCTCCTCTCCATTCATTCGATTGGACAATGGAAAAGAACGCGAATGACGTTGGGCGTTTTTCTGCTCAGAGTTGATTTTTTTTTTCAACTTCAGGCGCTCAGAGCGCTCCTGCAAAAACGCGGGGGGGGGGGGGGGTGCGCTTAAACAGAGCGCAATACGCTCACTGCCAACAGAAAACCATTCAAAAGAGGCGCCTAAAAAACGCATTCGGTGTGATCGCCGCCTAATCCCTGCCGTCAAGATGGTCCGCATCTCATCATTGATCAGGGCAAATGAAAATTAAATCTGTCACAGGGGTGGTTAGATTTATTCACAAACACGTTAAAAATATTTATTGAACGCTTATATCTTTTCACTTTTGTTTTTACTGCATTATCATAATCAAAGGCTGTATATAACGTAATATAACCGTACAAAACCAGTAGTTCTGTGTGCAATTAGACATTGAGCACCCCCATATTGCCAAAATGGTATGATGCTCGTTTCACCCGCGAAGATTCGACTGTGAGATCGGTGGTCGAATCAGGCTCCGCATATCGATGCATCGAATCTTCGACTATTCGGGGACAGCCCTAACGATGTCTAATGTGAAACATCGCGATGGACGATGGCATCGTCTGCGGGGGGCGGAGGCGAGGGATGGTTGTTGTTAAATTATTTATTCATAACGAATTAATTAATTGTAGCCTACCATGTCCACGAGTGCTTAATTTGAGCCGGATCCTGTCCTGGAAAATGTCCGATTTTGGATTTTTGCGTTCCGGTTTTTGTTTTTAAAGATCCGGAATTAACAAGTGCACTAGATCATGACAGTGCGTGCGTGCAGACTAGACGAGATCAAGCGCGGGTTTATATAAATGGATTTTAAGGATGTGTGTTGGTCCTTAACATATTTTCGACCAGTCAGCTTTTTTAAGTTCAATAACGCTCTCATTATTTGTTTACTTAACACACTCTCTCCAAACGCATTTAATGAGCAGCGGAGTGTTTAGAGAGAAAGCTTAATATCAGAAATAATACCAAATCAAGCGAAATATTATGTATTAACATTATAAACACTATAAACATAGCTATAAGTTAGTTACCCTGACTCCAAAACGAATGATTTAAATGTAGAGGTATTTAGAACAGAACAGAAATGAAACAAAATATATAAAGTTAAGAAACCAAAACAAAGCGAAACTAAAAATAGCGCGTTGGGCTCACGCACCTCTGTTTTTCGGCACAAATCCAAGTGTTCCAACTAGGCTTTGTATTGTACATTCGTATTTCGATGGAAAAAAGATATACTCTTGTTTTTGTTCCATATTTGGTGTAGTTTATTTAATCTAATTTAATTTAAACTATTTAGATTTTTTTTCTGCTGTTTTTGTATGCCTCATTTATTAATGTAAAGGAACTTTCATGTAATTCGTTTGGAGTTCACTGTAATTTGTATTGTGATCACTAACAACTTCCTTGTTATTATTTCCTAATAATAATAATAATAAAATAAGCAAAGATGCAGAAATTGAAAGCATGCATTTCATTTGGCTATATAGGGATTTAGTGTGTGTTTTTCGTGAGCGGGTTGCTGCTGCGGCGGGGGCGGGGCGGGGCGGAGGATCGCGATGTCTATTGGCCATCGGCGATGGACGATGGCATCGTCTATCGACCCATCCCTAATTCACATATTTTGGTTCAATTTATTTCAGTGATTCCCATTTTTTAACCTATATATCAAAATTACAACAGTTTACAATTACAACAATCTAGAAATACTTTATTTTTTTCCAGAAATGTTAACTTCATCACTCAAAATTTGAAATAACATTATATTAGATTATACTACATATTTGACAAAATATCCAAGGCATTTCAATCAGAATCTTTATTTATTTATTTTTTTTACACATTGTGATCAAAATTAGAGAACAATAATGACTGTAGCACAAGAGAAGATTACAACAAAATTTCTGGAGGCCATTTTGCCAAACATAATGTTTCCGATCTGACCCAAATAAATGAAATCTTCTCATTAGTGTGTGCTTTCAGTCTGAATTCTCTTAAACATGCTGCAGAAAAGCAATTCCAGCTGCAGTGTTGAACCCATTCTTTATTTAAGCAATAAGATATGAGAGTAAAAATGGTTACCACACAATAAAAATATCAAAAAATAAATATATATATTAGGTTGAACATTTTTTTATAAAGTAAAATCATTAGCTGCCTTCCGCTGTAAAAAAAAGTAGTCCCTAAGGCCGTGTTCACACTTGGCGTCTTTTTTCACACAAAAAAGTTGACTAGGGCGTTTTTTTAGTAAAAAAACAAACAAAAAAACTGGCAGCATTCTGTTACAAAAAGCAGCAGAGTGCGTCTTTTGTTGCTATAACTGTGTGGTGAAGAAATGTCGAGAAAGAGCCTCTTTGAGATGTATATTACGATAGAGTTGTTTACTCATATCATACAACTCCTTGTGCTCCGAAACTAGTACGATAAGTTTATCTGCCGGCAACTTCTCAGTTTTTTCTTGTTGTTTTTGTTGTTATGGAAACGATAGGTCCCGCTACTCGCTTGTCATTGGTCAGCTGTCAAAAAAGCGCTTGACGTAGGGCGTTTTCTTTAAAAAAGTTCAACTTTTTTCAACTTAAAAAGATGCTCTGCGCTAAGGCTTTTTTGAAAAGACGGTTTACTCCATAGGATTAGAATGTAAAACAGACGCTGGCAGTTTGAAAAAGGACGGCAAGTGTGAACACGGCCTAACTGCTAAAGCTTGTTTACGTTGCTAAGGGTGGTTGCTAAGGAGGTTCAATGATACACAGAACGTTGAGTGAAGCGGTCGTGAATAAAACACAGCTGCTGACCAATCAGAAATGAGGAATGGAACTAACCGTTTTATATTGAGTCTCAGCATTGTCTTGCATTCATTGTAAAGATGCAATATTAAAAAATAAATAAATAAATAAAATCACAGATTTTGAATGATTGATTTCTCTTGCAGTGAAAATGAAAGTAATGCTGCCAGATAAATTGGGTTTGTCATATAGTTAGTTCCAAGTGAAGGATTAACACTTGTCATATATGTTAGGTCATTTTGATCAGAGTTCTTTAAAAAAAAAAACTATATATATTTTTTTAATAATATATACTGTCGTTTAAAATGCAATTAGTTAAAAAAAATGTACTTAAACGGCCCTTTCACTCCTGTTAGGATAATGATACGGGTTTGGAACAACATTGAGACAACATGAACGGTCCCTTAAGCTGAAAGCTGAATCTCTACACATTTCATTAGTTACTGGCTCTTGAGAGTTAATCGATACATTTTAACACCCGTTTAATGCCATCTTCACATCATCATGTGCTGCCCTTAAAAGGTGTTTACATTTTTGCAGTTTTGAGTGGTTTATGTTCTTATTTTATGTTTTGTTTTGTTTTGTAAGATTACACAAGTCTTTTACTGTCAATATTTTGAAGTTTATGGGGATCACTTTTCTCCCTAAAGTGGCATGCCATGCTTGTAAAACATGGTAAAAGAGAGTAAAAAAAGATTTCCTGAATTAAATGAATTCTAAAACACATTGTCATTGGTCTCTTTAGTGTGTCTCCAGTTGTGTTGTATGTAGTGTTTAAGATCAGGCATTTCTCTTTATTCAGCCATAGTGTCATGTTTGAGTGTTGGTCTGTGCCAGTAAATCACGTTGGTCTCTATAATGTTGGGTTCAGTGTTGGGCAACTTACTTACAAAATGACACACATTATATATTACTAGTTACTGTCTTTTAAAAGTCATTAGTTAGATTACAATATTACTGTCTCTAAACTGTAATGCGTTACACTACTTTTGAGTTACTTTCACCAAAATATCCACGATTATAAAATGCCTAAATATAAGTTTATAGCTGCTCATTATACATTCAGTGGAGGATAGCGAGCATAAAATTACAGAAACATATTTAGGTAGGTCTACTGTTATGTCTATTAATGTTACGTTGTAGTTTAGGTTAAACATGGATAAGCACAAACCACATTAATACATTCATAAATAACACCGGTAAATAAAGCAAAGGGTTATAATGTACAAACATTCAATACAATAAATAGCTCATAGTCTATTTGAAACAGTTTTCAGAACAAAACAAGAATGAAGAATATAAGTTGCTAAACAAGCCAAAACCAATGAGGGTCAAAGCGAAACTGAAAGCAAGCATTGTTCAGACGCAGTCTACCTCTCTCATTCAGCATGAATACAATTAAATGTGTTCATATTCCTGATGTATTTGAATGATAAACTATTATGTAAACCAGGATTTATACGTAACACACTTAAAAACCTCCTCCTCACGTGAGCAAAGATGTGTTTGTCCCGAGCTCAGGCTGAACGGCACGGATTGTACTACGCAGCACTATTTATTTGACCAGTGTTTCTGTATTTGGTTGACTGTAATTTATTCTTATCAAGCTACTTGACAAACGTAGAGAGCTAAGCTAACAGTTACTCTTCATTAAATGAAGCTTCACTACACTAAAGCTACGGCCTTGGCTAATGTAGCAAGCTAAGCTACGGCAACACGGCAAAAGTAGTTCACTACATCTAAGCTGTTTTTCACATTTTCATTTTTCTATTGAACCAACATCAAACCAATCAATGCTCTCTCAGTGATCAATAAAACTGTCAGTCATTCAGGATAAAAGTTCAGTTCAGTATCATGTCCAGGGCTGGATTCAGCTCATATTCTCACAGAGGAAAATTAAATTTGGGGGTTGAATTCTTTCTTGAAAAATCTTTATTTATTTATTTTTTACAATGGCACCCGTTTCTAAATATTGAATGAATAAAATAGGGAAAACACAACATTTGTATAATTTTATGTCTATAATTGAATAACATATAGCCTATATATGAATGGGTGTTTGTCAGAGTTTAGTGTTGACAGCTTGGTAAAAATATCCTAATGGAAGCGCTGTAGTTTTGCTGTATATAGCTACTGAAGTATGAGAAATACAGCACACAAATAACACTTTAATGTACTTGTGTTTGTGATCAAAGGTAGTCATTTGTTTTATGAATACAGGAGCCTGATTTTTGTTTGAATTGTCAGAATCTGTAGTACATAACAAAAAAACTAATCACAAACATTTACAGTCAAGACTGTGAAAACAAACACGTGGATTTGGCCCAGACCCTGTTTTGGGATGTCAAGAAACATTCTGTTGTAAATTTGTTAACCGACAATAAGAATTTTTAACAGAATCAATCGCCTGTTTTCGTTTGCTGAAGGTTAAAAAACCCGCTAACATCAATTGCAAGTCTTTGAGAGTAAAAATGAAACGGACAGGTCACGCTATGCTTATAATAAAAGTAGCAGCCTATATGCAGAATTTAGTTTCATTTTTGTAATGCGCTCTTGAGAAAGCGACATGTTTCCGTCATTTTAAAAATGTTTTGTTTTTATTGTGAATGTACATACAATTTAGAGTAGTTTCGAATAAAGTCTAACTCTTATGTGACCACAAAAGAAGGAGTAGTCTGTTGTACGTTGTTTGCACTTTTATAAGGGGGGAAACTAAGTGTTCGTTCTGGCGCACAATTAAGCAGCTACTAACTGCAGAACGCAGACTATTTACTGTCATTATAAAATACAGCCAGACAAACATATTGAAAACCATGCTATTTTACTTTACATCACTCTAGAACAAATCCTTTAAATTTAATTGTAGAACAGAACCGAGAATAAAACATGAAAATATAAGCTAACAAGCCAAAACTAATTAATGTTGTACTTTTTGCACAAAATGAATACATTTTGACTCGCAAAGAAACAGCAAATTAAGATAGGCCTATGTATATTTGAAAGGTAACTTGACTTTTTCTTACCATAGGTATATGTAAAAGGTATATGTAAAATAATTTTAGATATAATCTAATATGAATATGATTTAATGCTTACAGAGAAACGGTGCTTTAAAGTGAGCAACACCACAAACACAGACACTGCCTATTGGCTAATTCTGTCATGTCACACTACTTTTTTATTTTTGTGACATTTAAACTATCGATACAGAATTTATGCGCTAAAGTAAAACGGAAAAAGATTTGTCGACACATTTTATCGATAAATGGCATTTCAATCAGCTAAATATTTTTTTCGCTAAAAAATCCTTGGATGGGAACCTGGCTATAGTTTTTATTGGAATATTTACATTTATCCGCAAATGACTGGATGTGGAAAACTATTTTACCTGTGGATTTTTTAAATTCACAACCCTGCTGAAAAAAAAAACAAAACAGCATATGCCGGTTAGGTATGTTTTGGTGCTGGGATGCTGGTTTATGCTGGTTTATGCTGGTCATGTTGGTGGTCAAGGACCAGCATAAACCAGCATAGGACCAGCATAAACCAGAAGAGGACCAGCATAAACCAGAAGAGGACCAGCATAAACCAGAAGAGGACCAGCATAAACCAGAAGAGGACCAGCATAAACCAGAAGAGGACCAGCATAAACCAGAAGAGGACCAGCATAAACAAGCTAAAACCAGCATCCCAGCACCAAAACATACCTAACTGGCATATGCTGGGTTTTTTTTTTCAGCAGGGAAACTAATTTTGAGTTAAAATATGTTGTTGTAACTTGCATAACTGAGATTGTAACACGTAATATTATTACCCAAATTATATTAGTAATGCGGTATATTACCACGTTACAGCAAAAAGTAATGTATTTCTGTAATATTATTACTTTTGTAATGTGTCACTTCCAGCACTGGTTGTGAAATGTGTGTTTGTGTATTAAGATCTTTATTCATCTTGCTCTTGGTAATGCAGCATAATGTTGTATGTGTGTGTGTGTCTGTCTGTGTGTGTGTGTGTGTGTGTGTGTGTGGACATACATTTCTTCGGTCCGGCTATAATCCTGGATTCTCCTCCATGATCCACACTAGAAAACACACAAAGAGAGTCATTTATTAAACTGTTGCTATGCAGTTATTGGGTGGTTGCTATGCAGTTGCTATGTGTTCTGAGTGGTTTCTAAGGCATTGCTATGCAGTTGCTAGGGTACTCTGGGTGGTTGCTGGGCTGTCACTATGTAGTTGTCAGGGTACTTGGTAGGGATGCACTGAATATCAAAAATTTTCGGCCAAAATACTTTTATAACTGAAGCAACACAGCCGAAACAGTATGTTGACGCAAACAGAAACCGCAGCCTGCATGTGTTTGTCTGAAGGAACACTTCTGCAGGTGTGGACGTATTTCAGTAGATCTGGGAAAGACCCACAGATAGCGATTTGCAAAACTTGTAATGCTGAAATTTCAAGAGGGGTGTGTCTGCAGTCGTGTGTGCAGCCAGTGATGAGAGCAGAGATCCAGACAGATGTAGCTTTCAATGAGTGAGAAACAATGGCTTTAGGTTGGTGTTACGTCACAACATTTTAAAGATATGCCTTTTCTATATACTGTATTTTTATAAATATTTATGTTTTAAACCGTGGAGGTGAGCCAATGGATATCACACAAGCAACGTGAAAACTGCGCAATATGTTAAAGTGAAAGTAAAAACTGACAGTGCTTTCAGCATCTGACATGCATTCTCTCAGAGACAATGAGAGACGATTATACTTCATATGCTGATATTAATTTAGTCCCCTACTATTGTTTAAGGGTTGTTTTTTGAAAGACTGAAATAAAGCTCTTAATTTGATGAAACTTCAAAAGGCTATCCATTGAATAAATATGAGCGATGCACGTTTCAAAGTCATTTGCTGCGCTGCTTTGTGTACCATTCTGACAGCGCCTCCTGCTGGAAGAGAAACACATAGAGTTGGAAATGTGAACTGATGGATAATGTGTTATAAAAAAATGTAAACAAAGGCAGTAAAATATATGTATATGTTATTTAAGTAATATATTACTTGATTGATAATAATTGTTTAAATTAATATAACTGATTTATTCTTTGAAACTTTAATATTAATTTATACAATTGCAATGCCTTGATTTTATTTAAAATAGTACACAGTCATAGCCATAAATGCAATGGTACTAATAATTGACATGATTCTTTCGGTTTTCGGTTTCGGACAAGAATTTTCATTTCGGTGCATCCCTAGTACTTGGGTGGTTCCGTTGATGCTGATAACATTGCTATGCTGTTGCTAAGGCACTCAGTGTGGTTGCTAGGGTGTTACTATATAGTAGTTAAGGTGTTCTGGGTGGTTTCTAGAGTGTTGCTATGCAGTTGCTAGGCTGCTGAAATATGGTTGCTAGGGTATTTGCTGTGTGGTTGCTAGGGTGTTGCTTTGAAACTATACAGTTAATAACTTGACAATTAATACAGTGATAGTCAGGGTGAATGTGAACAGGTATAAATGAGAATGAGCAAACCTTTAATTGAAAGAGTCCAACATACAGCAAACACAGTAATATTGTGAAATATTTTAACTGTTTCTATTTGAATATATTTTAAAATGTAATTTCTGTGATCAAACTAAATATTCAGCATCATTACTCCAGGCATGTGTTACATGATCTTCAGAAATCATTCTAATATGCTGATTTACTGCTCAGGAAACACTTTGTCACACAGGGCCATGTGGGTTTGGATTTTGTTTTCCCTTCATAAAACCATGTTGTGTTTACTTGTGCTATCTTTGATTAATATTAAAACTTTTTTGATGATCTGAAACATTAAAGTGTAAAAAAATCAGGAAGGAAGTCAACACTTTTTCACTGCACTGTATATTCACACATTTCTTCCAGGTTTTAATTTTAATAGTAAATCCCATTTGTTTGCCAGAAAATAAAGTTTGCTTGATTTTCAATAATTAAAAGATAAATTTAATTAATGTTTTATGCTATTATTTGATAACCAGAAATTTTTAAATACACAATACAGAATTTATTTTAAGAACACTTTTGAATAAATTAAGCATGCATTCAATTAATTAGTCACGCTAAAACACCGAGTTTGATAACATTAGAATAAATGGTAAAAAACGTGCGAGAGAGCCATTCTTCCGGACAAATGTGTGTCTAGAAATGATCAGTGTGTCATCTGAACGTTTTTATATCCAGTCTCCACCAGAGCCGCTCCTGTCAGTTTTACAAGCTTGCAGAGAAAGGTTTACCAAAACAAAGTTGTCCTTTTTCATGTTTTCTTGGTTAGTAGATGCATCACAGATACGATTATAGCTCTTAAACATGGAAAAAGTCTTATGTTCATGTAACCTTTAACACATGTCAGAATCATGATAGCAAAAATTAATTACTTAATTTCAATTAATTATTATTATCATGTTATTGTTGTTGTTCCTCAGGGACTGAACTGGTCTAACACAAGGATTCTGCAGCAGTCAAATCTATTCCTGTTCTTCACAAGAGCTTGAAGAAACGGCGAGATTGAGTCTCAAAGCAGACCACAAACTCAACAGCTGCATCAAATGTGATATCTATCTATACATATATATAGATTATTCCGCCACAGGAACTGATTATTGATATAATAATAATTAATAAGATAACTGTAGGAAAACTTTAATTCTCATAATCAACTTTGCTGACTCTATTTTCAAACGGGTGTAGCGTAGTCCAACAAATCATGCATCATATGCATCAAAAATTGTTAATTGTGACTGGTTTGATCAACACTGTTCACATATTATTCTCAGGAGGAAGCATGTGTCAAGGAGGTAAACGACAACAATGCATGCGCAATGTTTAAGATGTTATGGCAAGTATAAACGCATGAATTGGATATGGTTCACAATTGAAAGAATGAGTAAACGAACAGCCAAAAAATTATAAAAACAACAAATCTGAATCCGTCATCAAGACCTGCAGCATAAACAAGGCCTAAGAAACATTGCTGTCCGGGTGCTGCTCAACTTATTTGTTGAAACCATTGTGTATTCTTATTTAAATTTTTGCATTGCTCTGTAATCTGTAACTTGTAAATTAAGGAACAAAAAAACCTAACTTTGAATATTACAAGTTGTTAATGTTTGCAACATAAATAATTTTGAATATGTTTGTTTTTTCTTTTATGAAAGCTGTAGGAAGATGGCTGCCATGTTTGTTGTATTTCACTGTCTGCTGTTTTGTGGCCAGCTAGGGATTAAAGTACTGTTTTGTTGTTAATTTGTTTTGTCTGAGCAGTTAAATTAATTTTACTCCACAGACCAGTGCTCTTTAAATCATTTATATTGTTGCATTCTCTAGAAACTCCTAGACTTGTTTAGATATACAGAGACACTGAAAAGTTTAAACAATAAAACTCCTCCAGGTTGACATACTTGAGTTTGTCCAGTGAATAGTTTGGATCCTTCAGTTTCTCAGAAAGCAGCTTCACTCCTGAATCTCCTGGATGATTGTAGCTCAGATCCAGCTCTCTCAGGTGTGAGGGGTTTGAACTCAGAGCTGAAGACACATAACCGCAGCCTTCTTCTGTCACCATACAGCCAGACAACCTACAGACACATATAACAACAGTCCACATCACATTAGTGTTTGTTTGATTCTTTTTATATTGAACTGATTATTCAATAAAAACAACTGGTCACAAAAAAGATCAGGAAGAAACAAATATTCCCTCAAACCACTGATCATTATATACATAGTCACGCTTGTAAATACAACACTGAAATCCACACTTGAACATTTTAAGATTATAACTTTCCCAGATGTCTGTTTTAAATGTTTTAATTTGTTTTTATATTATTTATTTCTCATGGGTTTGAATCAGATTTAGTCAGATGGTCATTTTACCCACTGACTCGACTTCATATAAATCATATAAAATTATAAGATTACTTTAATTAGGATAAGATGGATACTTTTATTGTACTTCTGCGTCATTTTCACTTATCTTGATGACCACAAGTAAAAAAAAAAAAAGTAAAAATAAAATGGCTAGTCTTACTCCAATCTCCCCTATAATGTTAGACATTTAATATTTTACAGCATACAGCTATATAACATACTAAGTAACAACTAAATTAGAACTTTTATATTACTTTAACTTTTTATAGGCCTACTATTTATACGATTTTACTAAAATATTATAAATATGATGTGTTATAGGTTATTAGTATCAAGACAAGTGATTATAATGGAAAATACCCTTAATTGTAGTGCCAACAACAGCAAATTTTGTGTTATAGTAGATCTGATGGGGAACAATATTTTTGTTCAAATCAGTGGTTCTTTAACGGAGCGGTAAAGGAGCGCTGTGAGCTGGTGATGGGGGTTGGAGAGAGGGACACCTCAGTCGATGAGGACAGAGGGACAGTGGCTCTAGCTGTAAGAGATATTATTATACTGCACTTATGTTTTTTGTGTGTTTTTTTTTTTTTTTTTTTGGCTGCACTGTACACATATAAAAATGCTATTAAAAGCATGTTTCAAAACTAAATTGCTAGTTATGTAGCCTTCTTAAGACTAATATCCAGATCAGCCTGCATCAGTTAACTGTGTTGTATCCTACTAAAAGTAGCCAAATTCTATAAAATTTTTAGGCCATATTTACAATTTCAAATGTATATTTCAATTATTCAGTGCTACATCCAACAAGAAATAGCCCTCATCTGTTTTATGATATATGGAGCATATTTGCCATGTCAAATGTGGGACAAGTTAGGCTGACATACTGATTAGCCAAAGCTCACTGTGTCATATCTTTGCCAAAACTATCCCAGAAACATGTTAATATACCTGGGCCACATTTGCTGAAACATATGTGGACCACATTTGGTTTACACCCTGATTAGTCTTTGTCGATTGTGCCACATTTCTGCCAAAGGTGGTCCACATCTAGATGCTGTTTCACTATTAGAATCATCTGAACGAATGATTCAATGATGAATACTTTTTTAAATGTGCAGTTGTGGCCACCTCCTGGAGGAAGAGGGTAAGTGTTATAATACATGATCGGCCGATTCGGATCGCTGCATCCCTACCTGTTTCTCATGGTAAGCGTCAGTGGAGCGTCTGAAACAGTCGTAATAGACACAGCTGAATCGTTGTCATTCAGGAATAAGATTGCTTGGGTGTTTAAATAGAGATTGCAATCTTTTAATGATTAATTGTGCAGCTCTAATTAAACTCTGCTAAATGTTTTCAGGGTTCTTACACCTTTTCTAAAGTAAAATTCAAGCACTTTTCAAGATATTCCAGCACTGTGGCAAATTATTAAAGAATCTGTGTTTCTATATTATTATTATCTATATCTGTGTTTTTATTGTGTTTATAGTGTTGTACAGCACTTTGGTACACGCTGTGTTTTTTTAAGGTGCTCAACAAATAAATTTTGATTTGATTTGATTTGAAATTACACATTCACAGACATGAGTTCTAAATTTTAAATCAGATGTTATTGTGCTATTAAAAAACAACTGTCTAGATTGGATTTAACATTGCCCCATATAAATAGTCAACATTCAGTATACAAATTATATAATTTAAAATATATAATTAATATCATTTACTGAGTATCTGTAGTGTTTTAAAAATACAATTTAAAGGCTTTTTTAAGACCTGCACAAATAAAAGTAATACTGTATGAGTGGAGTAGGGCAATGTCTATGGTAACACATTAATGACTGCTATAAAATGACTGTAAAAAATATGATAAACTAAAATTCTAAAACTTGAAAACTTTCTAAAACTTGAAGAATTTTCACAAATACATTTCACATTCCAGCCTAAAAATACTAAAAGGTAGTCAAAAAGACACTATAAAATTAATAATACAATTTAACTGGCCCAAATGAAAAAAGACTATTTTTTAAACATTGAAAATATTTTTGATTGACATTTAGACTCCTACCTGATTTCCTATTCACAAATATCAAGGTATTTTGTTCACTATTTACAGTGTATCTGCAGAATTTTTAAATATCAATTTAAGGCAATTTATGACCCTTTTTAAGAGCTGCACAAGTAAAATGAACACCGTAGTGGGGTTGAACAATGTACAGTAACATTTAGACATAAAATGACATGATTTATAATTCAGATTTTCACAAAAACAAAACATCTTATACAATGGCATTTCAGCCTTTATTCCTTTAAAATGAATATATATATAAAGTATAATTTATTTAAAACATAAATATTAGTGTCTTAATTGTTTATTTTTTTAGAAAGCACATAACTTTTACATTTACAACTCTAATGTGTTTGCTGCATAAAAACACGGGCCAATATTTGTAATAATCTTGCTAAACAGCTGAATATTCGCAAATTCATTCCCTGTCACGAGGGGGCGCTTTAGGAGCGCTGAAATATTACGGTTTCCTAATAACGGCTGTACACAAATCAGCATTAACACAGTTTTATCAGACATGAAATGTAAATGCCAAAGACACGTTTCTGAGGACAGTCGGTTCCCTTCAGATACATTCATATAAAGACATCCGTGCCGCGTTTTGACTTTGAAACCTGCAGTGTGTGTTTATTCAATATGACATCATTGCCTTTTGAAGTTTTATCCAGCCCTATCGCGATTCTCGTATATCCGTCCCTAGCTCTTAAACTTATAATTAAGCCTTTTCTATGTAATACATTTAAAACTTTGTATGGCCTTAACTTTGATACGGCTAAATTGATGAGTTTGTAATGACCCGCACGAGCCCTCTACTTTAAGATAGTCCGGTGAAACATTTTAGTAGCCCGACTGGAAAACACAATAGCCCCGGGACATCGGGCTGGCAATTTTGCGATCCCCAAATTCTGGTTTTAAACATAATTCTTATTTGTCGTTTTCAAGCCATCGAGGACTGATGCAGCAACCTCCTGATAACTGGCATGTTTTATCTACCGCTCTGTTTCATCAGAGGAAGCGCAGCAAGAAAGACCGGCGGATCACACTACAGCCTCACGTGCACACTGACTCCAGCGGACCTGTTTTTCTTTTCTTTCTTTTACATATTATAAGCATGACAAAAAAAGTACTATTTAGTATGAAAGCGAATTAATATGAAACCGATGCAACTGCATATTCAAGCACTTTCAAGCACTTCATCCAAAATCCAAGCATTTTTCAAACCTTGAAAACACTACATTAAAATGCAAGCATTTTCAAGGAATTCAAGCACCCGCACGAACCCTGTGTTTTACCAGGATATCATCACGTTTTCACGATACCAGTCATATCTCATGAGATCTCATTATGTCCCTAATAGTTTATAATCTGGAGTTCATGTTTGTGCTGAATAACACTTTATAATAAGAATATAAGAACAAACCACTTTCAAATAGTTTCAAGACTATTATAGTTCATTAACGGTTAGGGATGTAACGGTATTGTAAACACCGTCATATCGCAATAACACATTGTTTTCGATACTACCGTGGTCGCATGACTCGATAAAACAATAGGTCTTCTGAGAATAGTTTGCTCAGGCGAATGGAGCGAACGGGAGGTAGCAGAACTACATTTCCCATCAGCCCAGGCGTGGCCATCATCCTTTGCGGTCTGTTGTCGCTACAGACTGTAGCAGCAAGGAAAAGAGATTGAAAAGGTCGAACCTGCTCCGTCTGCAGTGTGTATGCGTTACGTATTCTTTTCAGCCCCCATGTTAACAGATACACACTGCACGCGGTTGCTGTCCGGCAGTACGTCCTAGAAGCGCTGCCTTTGCAGCAGTGCAGCGATCGTTTCGGCACGATTTTTTGCTGCGCTGCATGCGCTGAATTAATGTTACAGTAGGTTGTTCACTGTAAAAATGAACATGGATTGACACGGAATGTACCATAAATGCATATAAATTTCACAGTCAACACGTGGCTTTTTGGCTAGGTTTAAAATAAGGAAAGGTGCTGTTTTAAAGAGGCTAAACTAGGCAACATAATAGATGCACTTGTCCAGGTAGAAAAGTTCTTTAAAGGAGTGTTTTTAATAAAGATTTAATGAAAGAAAGAAAAGCATGAGAGCCTACTGCACTGCAAAAAAATGCTTTTCTTACTTAGAATTTTGTCTTGTTTCCAGGCAAAATATCTAAAAATCCTTAAGTCAAGAATTATTTTCTAGACAAGTAAAAATTATTTTCTTGTTTTTAGTAAAAACAAGTCAAAATTAAGTGAGTTTTTGTTTAAAACAAGCTAAATAATCTGCCAATGGGGTAAGAAAAAAAGTCTTATTTCAAGCAGACAACTCATTCAGCTAAACTGATTTGACTGTTTTTTACATGCTTTAATATTTTTTTGTTACTAAAATTGAAATATTTAAGTTTCCGTTTCAAAGTTTACAGATAGATGGCTAATTTGTATGCCATTGATATGCTCAGAGTTCATGTAAACTGTTTAATAAACACTTCTGGCACTTTTTTCGAGTCTTTTTCCTGATAATGATTCAATATTTACTGTACCATGCCATACATACCGAGGTATTACCGTACTGTGAAGTTTTGATACCGTTACATCCCTATTAACGGTTTATAAACTGCAGTTAATACAATAATAGGCTGTATGCAAATAGTAAGTTCACCGTAATTAATGTGTTTAACTCATATGTAAAAGTTAGGAAATATTTTGTTGATAATTTATCAACCACAGATCAGATTAGGTCACAAAAAACCTGAAAATGTCAGAAATGAAGCGCCCTTAACCAGGCTTTATTGGACATTAATTGCATTTATATTCAGTGTTCCTTAAAATGTTAACAAATAAATTAAGCACACATACACACATTGGGTTTCCATGTTTTATTAGGACCTGCCATAGAATAAATAATGTTTAAATTAAACAGTATATCCTGTCCTCACTAAACCTAACTCTAACTTTTAACTGTTTATGGGCCTGCCATTTATACGATTTTAATAAAATATTATAAATATGATGTGATAACTAGATTACTGGTATCAAGACAAGTGATTATAATGGAAAATACCCTTAATTGTAAGAATCAAAGTGTGAAACACTGTTAAATATGCTTTATGATGATTCACCTGCTGCAGCCTTGAATTCATGTTTGCAATGTTGAACTTCCTTTAGCCTTCCTTCTCTCTTTCTTTTTTTGTTGTTTTTTTTTTTTTACAAAGTGTGCCAACAACAGCAAATTTTGTGTCATATTAGATCTGATGGGGAACAATATTTTTGTTCAAATCAGTGGATCTTTAACGGAGCGGTAAAGGAGCGCTGTGAGCTGGTGATGGGGGTTGGAGAGAGGGACACCTCAGTCGATGAGGACAGAGGGACAGTGGCTCTAGCTATAAGAGATATTATTATACTGCACTTATGTTTTTGTTTATTTACTGCACTGTACACATAAAAAATGCCATTAAAAGCATGTTTCAAAATTAAATTGCTGGTTACGTAGCCTTCTTAAGACTCACATCCAGATCAGCCTGCATCAGTTAACTGTGTTGTATCCTACTAAAAGTAGACAAATTCTATTAAGTTTTTAGGCCTTATTTACAGTTTAAAAAGTATATTTCTATTATCCAGTGCTACATCCAAACCAGAAGTAGCCCTCATCTGTTTTATGATATATGGGGCCCAGAAACATGTTAATACACCTGAGCCACATTTGCTGAAACATATGTGGACCACATTTGGTTTATACCCTGATTAGTCTTTGTCGATTGTGACACATTTTTGCCAAAGGTGGCCCACATCCGGATGCTATCTGGGAATGTTGTCTCTTGTTCTGGCATTGCATTGACAGCAGATTGTTGACAAAAATCAATGGCCATTTATTGTGGTAGCATTTTGTTAATTATTTGATGGAAAACCAGTTACCTCAGTATCTCCAGCTGACAGTTTGGACTCTTCAGTCCTTCAGAAAGAAGCTTCACTCCAGAATCCTGCAGGTCATTGTTAGTCAGGTCCAGATCTCTCAGGGGGCAGTTTGAGGACTGTAGAGCTGAAGACAAACTCTCACAGGACTGAGCAGTGAGTTTACATCCACACAGTCTGTGAAGAGAACAAAACAAACAGCCATATTAATGTCAATTTATCAGATAGATTATGTAGTTTATAGGGGTGTGACGAGACACTTATCCCACGAGACGAGACACGAGACTGGGTTCACAAACAGCCCGAGACAACATTTGTAAACTTTTTTTTTTTTAAATCCTCAATGAAATATATAGGAAAAACAGTATTCTATTCAACAGAAAAAAAAAATTAAAAAAAATAAAAAAATAAAAATGTAGGTATCATTTTGATATCAGCTTGTACTTTATGAAATTAAACTTTTATATTAATTAATTGTATGCACTAATAAACATGTAAACTAAAGCTGCATGATTCTGGATAAATTGAAATTTATTTTATTTTTTTTTAAATTGGAGATTAAAATTTTCTCATGATTCTGAAGAAAAAAATTAATTAGACAAATTCTAAACAAAATAACGTAATTTACTAGTGGTTCTGACTAAATGTTCATTGCTTAAGTTTAAAAAAAAAATACAGTACTGTGTAAAAGTTTTAGGCCACTAGGATTGTCTCGGTTTGTTGTGTTTCTTCATGTGATTCCAGACAGACTGGATGAGGATGAGATCAGATCTCTGTGTGGAGCACTGGCTGTTGTCAGACTCCTTGTGCAAACTAAAATCTCTCTGGATTTGTACAATTAATGGCAAAATGAATGTTTGGAAATACAAGCTGATATTTCCTACTGACACACTACAGCAAAAGATAGAAATAACCGACTTAAAACCTTTTTTATTTTGGTGAAAATCCTAGTGGCCTAAAACTTTTGCACAGTACTTTATATGCAAACTAATAAAAAAGTCAGTGTCTCAATTAATAGAGGTTTTTCACTATTAGAATCATCTGAATGAATGATTCAATGATAAATACTTTTTTAGACGTGCAGTTGTGGCCACCTCCTGGAGGAAGAGGGTGAGTGTTACAATACATACGTGTTAAGATACTTTAGTTTTGATCACTACTGTAGACAATGAGTGTTTATACCCATTTATTTATTTTTTGCTACACTGTACAAATATTAAAAAATGCCATTAAAAGCATGTTTCAAAACTAAATTGCTAGTTATGTAGCCTTCTTAAGACTCATATCCAGATCAGCCTGCATCAGTTAACTGTGTTGTATCCTACTAAAAGTAGACAAATTCTATTAAAATTGTTTAGGCCTTATTTACAAATTCAAAAGTATATTTCTTTTATCCAGTGCTACATCCAAACCAGAAGTAGCCCTCATCTGTTTTATGAAATATGGGGCCCAGAAACATGTTAATATACCTGGGCCACATTTGCTGAAACATATGTGGACCACATTTGGTTTATACCCTGATTAGTCTTTGTCGATTGTGCCACATTTTTGCCAAAGGTGGCCCACATCCGGATGCTATATGCAGGCCTGATAGTGGAAAAAATTCCTGAGCCTGAACTTTTTTTTCCCTTGCCCCCCGAGGTGAGTGGGGTGGAGGTACTATGTATGCGACGCACTTTTAACACATAACTTGTTGGTTCAGTTCAGTCAGATAAAGGTTTTTTTTTTTTTTTACAAAAAAAGCTTATAGATTGGCATTTCAGCCTTTATCCCATTAAAATGAATAAATCAAGTATATAATGCATAACATTTATTTAAAACAATGTCCTAATTGTTTAGATTTTTAGAAAGCACATTAACTTCTTTTTACATTTACAACTCTGTGTTTGCATAAAAAACATTGGTCGAGATTTGCAATAATCTGACCAAAAACAGCTAAAAATTTGGACGTGCAAATTAATTCTATGTCACGAGGGGGCGCTTTAGGAGCGCTGAAATATTGCGGCTTCTCTAAGAATGGCTGAAAGCAAAGCAGCATTAACGCTGTTTTATCAGTCATGAAATGAAAATGCCAACGACACGTTTCTGAGGACAGTCGGTTCCCTTCAGATACATTCATATAAAGACAACAGTGCCCCGTTTTGCCTTTGAAACGTGCAGTGAGCATATTTATTCAATGAAATCATTGCCTCTTAAAGTTTAATCCAGCTCTATCGCGATTCTCGTCTTTCCGTCCCCAACTGTAAGACCTCTTAAAATAATTAATCCTCTTCTTTTACTATTTAGAATATTTACCACTTTTTATGGCCTTAAATTTGATACAACTAAATTGAGTTTTAAGGACCCCATGAGCCCTCTACTTCAGGATAGCCGTCGGGCAGCCGGTCAAATAATGTTGGTAGCCCGACTGGAAAACCCAATAGCTCCGGGACGTCGGGCTAGCGATTTTGCGAGCCCTGTAAATATGCCTTTATCGAAATCCTTAATGTCTTCCCCTGGCTTCATAAACATATCCATGAATTACGGTTTGAGTTGCGAGTAGGAGACAATTGTACAGTATGTGAGCTAAAAACACCTTGGCGCATGGAGCATTGCCTTAACCTGTATCAATCTATTTGACAAAGACACAAGGCCCGCCCCTTCCCTACTTCTGATTGGCTCATCGGCTAGATTGTGACTTGTTTGAGTCGTTGGGCGTCAAGCTGCTCTCTGACCTGCACATCTCAGAGAAATGACAGATCAATATCCGCGAACCTGATTTTTTTTCTTCCCCGCAGCCACAGTACGCCGGAAATCCGGCGTGGTGCCGGAACGCTATCACCCCTGTATATGGGAATGTTGTCTCTTGTTCTGGCATTGCATTGACAGCAGATTGTTGACAAACATCAATGGCCATTTATTGTGGTAGCATTTTGTTAATTATTTGATGGAAAACCAGTTACCTCAGTATCTCCAGCTGACAGTTTGGACTCTTCAGTCCTTCAGAAAGAAGCTTCACTCCAGAATCCTGCAGGTCATTGTTAGTCAGGTCCAGATCTCTCAGGGGGCAGTTTGAGGACTGTAGAGCTGAAGACAAACTCTCACAGGACTGAGCAGTGAGTTTACACCAACACAGTCTGTGAAGAGAACAAAACAAACAGCCATATTAATGACAATTTATCAGATAGATTATGTAGTTTATAGGGGTGTGACGAGACACTTATCCCACGAGATGAGACACGAGACTGGGTTAAAGAACAGCCCGAGACAACATTTGTAAACTTTAAAAAAAAAAAAATCCTCAAGGAAATATATAGGAAAAACAGTATTCTATTCAACTGAAAAACACAAAATGCAAAAAAAAAAAAAATAAATAAAATAAATGTAGGTATCATTTTGATATCAGCTTGTACTTTATGAAATTAAACTTTTATATTAATTAATTGTATGCACTAATAAACATGTTAACTAAAGCTGCATGATTCTGGATAAATAAAGTTTTTTTTTTTTTTAAATTGGAGATCAATTTTCTCATTATTCTGAAGAAAAAAATTTGACAAATTCTAAACAAAATAACGTAATTTACTAGTGGTTCTGACTAAATGTTCATTGCTTAAGTTTAAAAAAATATATACAGTACTGTGCAAAAGTTTTAGGCCACTAGGATTGTCTCCGTTTGTTGTGTTTCTTCATGTGATTCCAGACAGACTGGATGAGGATGAGGTCAGATCTCTGTGTGGAGCACTGGCTGTTGTCAGACTCCTTGTGCAAACTAAAATCTCTCTGCATCAGTTAACTGTGTTGTATCCTACTAAAAGTAGACAAATTCTATTAAGTTTTTAGGCCTTATTTACAATTTCAAAAGTATATTTCTATTATCCAGTGCTACATCCATCCAGAAGTAGCCCTCATCTGTTTTATGATATATGGAGCCCAGAAACATGTTTATATACCTGGGCCACATTTGCTGAAACATATGTGGACCACATTTGGTTTATACTAGGGTTGTGACGATGAGGAAATTTCCTCACCGGTTAATCGACATGACTAGGCATGGGCCGGTATAAGATTCTGACGGTATGATAACCTTGGATAAAAATATCACGGTATCACGGTATTGTAATTACTGCTCTACAATGTTATATTTAAATGTCTGGGTCAAATTTTTTTTTTTTTTTTTTTTTTTTTTTTTGTTGAACACAGTATATTTTATTTTAGGAAACATATTGAACATTTTGTAACATAGAACATCAGGCAAAATAATTAAAATAAATAATTATATCTTCTTAATTAAATTTAATTTCAGTCACTTGTGTGAGCCTAAGGCTGCAGCTCAACAATAATCAACAAAATAAAATGTTCAAAAACAAATCCTTCTAAATGGAAAAAATGCAATCACTAATCAAAGCAAAAATATGACCATTAGTGACAGCTCCAAAAATAAACAAATACTCAAAGACTCGTGAGAGCCATCGAGGTTTTTTTTTATGCCATGATTTTGAAAAGATGTTAAAGGTGCACTGTGTAATAATTAAGATGATTTCTAGACAGAGGTGCAATAACTGTGTTTTCAGGGGTGCTTAAAGACCTTATTGAACCATTATTTCTTTATTAACTTGGAATTATCAGCTTGTGAAAGAAAAAACACTGACACAATAATGAACAGGTAACAGTAATATTCTCAATAACATAGTTTTGTTGAATGATTAAGTAAATATAATTCCTTAAATTACATTTTAAAAGAAATCGTCTAGGTTACGAAGGTAACCCACGTTCCCTGAAGGAGGGAACGGAGACGTTACATGGGATCTCGCTTGAGAGACCGATCATCTCTGAGCCTTATATCAAAAGGCCAATTGCAAATTGGCGAGTGGACGTGCGCGGCGGCCACGCCCCGTACATACGGGTATATAAGATGGAAGAGCCGATCGAGCCGGCGTCAGCGCGACGCCAGGGCGTGGCAGGGGAATGTAACGTCTCCGTTCCCTCCTTCAGGGAACGTGGGTTACCTTCGTAACCTAGACGTTCCCCTTCAGTCGAATCACTTCGACGTTACATGGGAACTAGCCCTATGGAAAAGGCCACGACCCTGACGCCGCGTTACGCAACGACTTCACGTGCTGACAAGTATACGTGCCGGCAGGCGAAGTGTAACGTAACCTTCCCAACGCCCTGAGGCCCAATAAGGGGGCCCTTCCAGGGATGCCAGTTGTACTGAAGCATGGGTTGGGGGGGCGGAGCACATGAAATCTTTACATGTGGAATTGAGAATAATTCAATATATCCATAAAGGTTTTTAGGGATACACGAGGGAAACAGCGGTCTCCTCCGCTGGAATAATAAAAACTAAGCCACAACCTGCGGGGCGAAGGAGACCCAGGCAGGATCACAGTCAGGAACTACTCCGCATCTAGGCCGGACTGCGGGGCGCGGAGGACCCAGGGTTCGCCGGAGGGAACATTCTGGGGAATAGCGCACGGATCCCCGTGGGAATGGCGCAGCAAGCCGACACCAGCCATCCTCCCGCTCGCCTAAGTCTTACGTCAAGACACGGGAGGATACGGCCTCTACGCGGAGGTTGTAAAACCTAGCGAAGGTGTTGGATGTCGCCCAGCCCGCAGCTCTACAGATGTCCGCTAGTGAGGCGCCATGAGCCAACGCGTAGGATGAGGCAACACTCCTAGTGGAGTGGGCATGAACACCTAAGGGGCATGGCTCTCCCTGATATAAGTAAGATAGGGAGATGGCTTCTACCACCCAATGGGCCAACCTCTGTTTGGAGACAGCATTCCCTTTCTGCTGACCTCCGAAGCAGACAAAGAGCTGCTCGGTGCGCCTGAAGTGCCGAGTACGGTCTACGTAAGTACGCAGAGCACGAACGGGGCAGAGCAGCGCAGAAGCTGGGTCTGCCTCCTCCGGGGGCAGAGCTTGCAGGTTCACCACCTGATCGCGGAAGGGCGTGGTGGGAACCTTGGGCACATAACCGGGCCGGGGTCTCAAGGTGACGTGAGAATCTCCGGGCCCGAACTCAAGGCACGTTTCGTTGACAGAGAAAGCTTGTAGGTCCCCTACCCTCTTGATGGAGGCCAGTGCAGTCAGGAGCACTGTCTTAAGAGACAGAAATTTTAGCTCAACTGAGGCAAGTGGCTCGAATGGGGCGTCCCGTAGGCCACGGAGGGCGACGGAGAGATCCCAAGAGGGTATGAGGTGCGGTCTGGGAGGATTAAGTCTCCGGGCACCTCTAAGGAACCTCACGACCAGTGGGTGCTTACCAGAGTATGTGAGCGGAGTGGAGCGGCAACAATTTCCCCTCCGCGCTCAGTGCATTTAATAATCGCTCCTCTCCAGCTCCACTCCGGGTTCACAATTTTCCGCTCCCGCTCCACTCCTCGCTCACTGATATCAGAAACACCGCTCCGCCTTCGCTCCGCGTCAAAACATTCAGAAATAGCCTTATGTTTTAAATATAACGGTCCTGTTCATAACACATATTAAAACAACAGGAGAGTTTGGAATAGTGTGCAAACTTTGTACCTACCACATACCAAGCTAATAACATTGTCAGCATTAAAAGAGTATAACTACTGCTTTATGCAGTGCAAGGTTTGTAATGAAAATAACTACATTTTCGTCAGTTATTTTACATATGGATCGCTGCATTTCTTACAGATTTCTGATAATTCGAAATCGGATACCATTACATTTGTTTTAATGCATTATTGTCACAGCGATTGCGTGTGAATAAGTGCTGCACATGTTTAAATGAGGCTTTCATATGAATATATTCAGTATCTAGAAGGAACAAACTAAATCCTTGTGAACTATAATTTACCGCTCATGTCCATTCACATTATTTCTGATTTGAGTGATCCATCTCTCTCAAGCTAAATGTTTAACATGTGAATGCCTGCTTATTATGCAGTTATATTACGGACCGTTGGCATGAATTGTACTTATGATGGAGCGATGGTGGAGCGCACTTGGAGCGAGTGAAAACCACGACGCTCCGACTTTTCAAAAATCCGCTCCTCCCTCCATTCAAAATCACACCGCTCCACTCCGCGCTCCGCTCGCACTCCGCTCCGCTCACATACCCTGGTGCTTACCTAGGGATGTTCCATCTACTGCGTCATGATACGCCGCAATAGCAGCGACGTAGACTTTGAGAGTCGAAGGGGACAGCCTGCGCTCCAACTTCTCTTGCAGGAAGGAAAGCACTACTGCAATCGTGCATCTCTGGGGGTCCTCATCTCGAGAGGAGCACCAGTCAACGAACAGACCCCACCTCAGAGCATAAGCCTGCCTGGTAGAGGGGGCTCGGGACTGAATGATGGTGTTTCTCACGGCCTGGGGAAGGCCGGCGAGGTCTGACGCGTCCCGTCCAGGAGCCAGACATGAAGGTTCCACAGGTCGGGACGCGGGTGCCAAATCGTGCCCATCCCCTGAGAAAGAAGGTCTTTCCTCAAGGGGATTTTCCAGGGAGGGGCTGCCGCGAGGGAAATGAGTTCTGGAAACCAGGTCCGGGTGGGCCAATAAGGCGCGACCAGCAAGACCTTCTCCTCGTCCTCCCGGATCTTGCACAGGGTCTGTGCAAGGAGGCTCACTGGGGGAAAGGCGTACTTGAGCCCCGGCGGCCAGCTGTGTGCCAGGGCGTCTCTGCCGAGGGGAGCCTGGGTCAGAGAGAAAAAGAGCTGGCAGTGTGAGGTTTCGGGGGAGGCGAACAGATCTATCTGAGCCTGGCCGAATCGACTCCAAATCAGCTGGACTGTCTCGGGGTGGAGCCGCCATTCTCCGGGGTGGGTGGACTGCCGTGAGAGCTGATCCGCTGCACGGTTGAGTTCCCCTGGAATGTGAATGGCACGCAGCGATTTCAGCCACGTTTGACTCCAAAGGAGCAGACGGCGGGCGAGTTGTGACATGCGAGGTGAGCGAAGGCCGCCCTGGCGATTGATATACGCCACAGTCGCAGTGCTGTCGGTGTAAACAAGCACGTGCTTCTGACGCAGCGTCGATCGGAAGCGACGAAGGGCCAGAAGCACGGTCAACAACTCGAGGCAATTGATATGCCACTGCAGCTGAGGTCTTATCCAGGAGCCCGAGGCTGCTTGCCCGTTGCATATAGCACCCCAACCCGTGGTGGAGGCATCTGTGTGCACCACGACATGCCTGGAAACCTGTCCCAAGGGAACTCCGGCCCGAAGGAAGACAGGGTCTGACCACGGGCTGAAAAGGCGGCGACACTGCGGGGAAACGCCAATCCGAAGTGTGCCACGGTGCCATGCCCGTCTTGGGACTCGATCGTGTAACCAGCGCTGAAGCGGTCTCATATGAAGCAAGCCCAGCGGCGTGACCGCGGCTGCAGCTGCCATATGCCCCAGGAGCCTCTGAAAAGTTTTGAGAGGGACCGCTGGTTTGTGTCTGAATAAGTCCAGACATCTCAGCACCGACTGCGCGCGCTCGTTTGTGAGGCGGGCTGTCATATTGATCGAGTCCAGCTCCACGCCGAGAAAAGAGATCCTCTGCACTGGGGAGAGTTTGCTCTTTCCTCGGTTGACCTGAAGGCCCAGATGGCTGAGGTGCCGGAGCACCAGGTCCCTCTGCTCGCACAGCAGATCTCGTGAGTGAGCTACCAAGAGCCAGTCGTCGAGATAGTTGAGAATGCGAAGCCCCGACTGCCAAAGAGGGGTCAGAGCGGCTTCCGCAACCTTGGTGAAGACGCGGGGAGAGAGGGACAGGCCAAATGGGAGGACCTTGTACTGATACGCTCGGCCTTTGAAGGCAAACCGAAGAAAGGGTCTGTGACGAGGAAGGATCGAGACGTGAAAGTACGCGTCCTTCAGGTCGATGGCTGCAAACCAATCCTGGGGACGAATGCAGGTTAGCATGCGTCTCGTCGTGAGCATCTTGAACGGCAGCCTGAGAAGGGACCAATTTGAGGTCCAGGATGGGTCTTAACCCACCGCTCTTTTTGGGCACGATGAAGTAGGGACTGTAAAACCCTGACTTCATCTCGGCTGGAGGGACTGGCTCGATTGCGTCCTTCGCCAGTAGGACTGCAACCTCCGCACGCAGGACAGTGGCGTGCGTGTCCGAATGGACAGTAGTAAAATGGACACCTCTGTACCTGGGCGGACGCCTGGCGAATTGAATCGCATAGCCGAGACGTACCATCCGTATCAACCACCGCGAGGGGTTGGGGAGCGGAAGCCACGCGCTCAACCGGCTCACTAGCGGTATCAAGGGAACGTTGACCGACGTGACCGCGGTGGGGCAGCCTAAGGGGGCGGGGGGAAGGGGACTGACCCCAGAGAACGCTGAGTTCTGGGGGAGAGTCTGGCCGCGAAAAGCAGCGCTTACCTTCTTCCCTGGATCCCGCGCTGGCGATGCCGGGCTCCGAGTCCGACGTCGAGGAGTGTAAGTTCTGCTCGAGAGGGGAACTCGGGGCGGAGGCCCCAGAGGTGAGGAAATTTGCTCTTTTTGTGAAAAAGTGGGTACCGCCGGCCTGTTAAGCTCTGTGTGCACAGAAGCTCCCGGCCCTCCACCAGGAGTGGGGAAGTTGATGTCACTGTCCCCCGAAGAGCAATCTCCACCACCTCTGGGTTGCCCGCATCAGGGACGCCTCGCAGGTTTCTTGCGGGGGGTTTTCTTAGCCGGTCCCTGAGAGGCGGGCGGCGCCGCTCTCCTGCGGCCGGCTCTGCGCCGGGTAGCCATCCCGGCTTCGTGACCCTCGGCGGGAGCTGGAGTTGACCTACTGGCCGCAGGGGGGCGCCCTCGGCGACGGGCAGGCGGAGGCGGGGCCACCGGCGGTGGGATGTTGACTTCGCGGCGGGGCAGGATATGCTTGATGGCCTCCGTCTGCTTTTGGACTGCCGAGAATTGCTGGGCGAAATCCTCGACAGTGTCGCCGAACAGGCCACTCTGGGAGACGGGGGCGTCGAGAAAGCGAGCTTTGTCGGCGTCCGCCATCTGAGCCAGATTGAGCCATAGGTGTCGCTCCTGGACCACGGCTGTGGACATCACCTGACCAAGAGACCGCGCCGTGACCTTCGTCGCTCGAAGAGCAAAGTCGGTGGCGGCGCGGAGTTCCTGCATCACTTCTTGATCAGGACCACCCTCGTCCAGCTGTTTCAGCGCCTGCGCCTGGTAGACCTGTAAGGTGGCCATGGCGTGGAGGGCAGAGGCAGCCTGTCCAGCAGCGCGGTAGACGCGGCCCGCAAGGGCGGACGAGCGCTCACACGCTTTGGAGGGTAGATGCGGTCGGTCCCGCCAGGTGGTGGCGCCACGCGGGCACAGATGCACCGCGACAGCGCGCTCCACCTGGGGAACCGACTCGTATCCCCGGGCTGCCCCGCCATCGAGGGTGGCGAGGGGGGAGGAGCTGGGGCGGAGACGCGATGAAAACGGCGCCCGCCAGGTTTTGACCAGCTCCTCATGCACCTCCGGAAAGAATGGAACGGAGGGAGGGCGCGGCGGAACCGCGGGCACAGATGCACCGCGACAGCGCGCTCCACCTGGGGAACCGACTCGTATCCCCGGGCTGCCCCGCCATCGAGGGTGGCGAGGGGGGAGGAGCTGGGGCGGAGACGCGATGAAAACGGCGCCCGCCAGGTTTTGACCAGCTCCTCATGCACCTCCGGAAAGAATGGAACGGAGGGAGGGCGCGGCGGAACCGCAGGCGCCCCCCTCAGGAACCAGTCGCCAAGCCTAGAGGGATCGGCAGGAGGTAGATCTGACACCTCGAGGCCGATCCCCCTGGCGGCACGGAGGAGCATAGCCGACAGCTCAGCGTCCATGTCAGCCGGAGCAGCAACCACGGGAGGGCGCTGGCCCGGCGAGATATCCGCCTCGCCGTCAGACTCACCCTCTGACGCAGCGACAGACATCTCTTCCTCTGGAGGAGCGCCAAAGGAGATGCTCGGCCCGGATACCGGGGAAGCATACTGCTCTGGCCACTCAACGGGGCCACGCTGGGGTGCAGACGGCCACGGGGCTTTGGAAGCCGGCGGCGCGGTCTGCACCGTAACTTTTAAATCCCCCCTTTGCCTCGCCACGGCGGCCGAAAAGCACTGACGGCTTAACGACGGGCCGCGGGGCGCAGAGGGGAGCCGTCTCGCAAAAGAGCGGCGGTTTTTCAGCGTGACCATGGTCATGCACTCACAATGCTCGCATGAACCATCCGTGAACGCTGCCTCAGCATGCTCTAAGCCCAGGCATGTGAGGCAGTGTTCATGTCCGTCCTCAGAAGTGAGGAAACTGCCACATCCAGTAGCGCACGGCCGGAATACCATCCTGAAAAGGACGCTTCACGGCCGTGAGAAATTGCTCTTATAGATCCTGGTCTGCCCAGGGAGGAACCGCGGCACTCTGTGCACTGCTGGGGCTGCTCGCTGGAGCGCAGGAGGCTTTTAATGGCCGTTAAAACGGCCGCCCGCAGGATACCGCTGACGGCTGCCAAAGACACTCTTTTAGTCAATCTCTTTTAGATGGCAGCACGTCAGCGGAGAAGAGCTCAGGAACGTTGTCTTTCTTTTTCTTCCTTCAATTGAAGTCTGTAGGCTCGAGCAGAAAGGCTCTGAAAGCAAAAGTCTAACTGAGTGATGCGCGCGGCCATCTTATATACCCGTATGTACGGGCGTGGCCGCCGCGCACGTCCACTCGCCAATTTGCAATTTGCAAAGGCTCAGAGATGATCGGTCTCTCAAGCGAGATCCCATGTAACGTCGAAGTGATTCGACTGAAGGGGAACTCACTATTCGTTGCTGTCAAAAAACAGCGAGATTTTAATCCTGTATGGTCTTCCGTAGTTCTGTAAAGGGAGAGGTGAGCGGTGGACTGTTGCAATTCAACACTTCGCCACTAGATGCCGCAAAAACATACACACTGCACCTTTAATGTGGCAGAAGGATTAAAAGCAAAGACGTGATTTCACTTGAACTTAATTGTTTTACTAATGTTCAATCACAGAAACATAAGGTTAGTACATATAGTCTGCTATTCCCCACTCTGTGTTGTGTGGGTTCACCTCCTGCTTCGTCCATCCTGAACTTATATTACTGCTGAGTGTCACTGACTGTGGATCACGAGCACAATCACAGACACACGTCTACAGCACTAACCGCTGGGAGAGGGGCTGCATTGTTTTCTCTGCAGGTACGCTCACACACAACCCAGTAGAGAGTCCTGCGCTTTCACTTTGACGACACAGAAAATGCACATATTGTAGGAACGGTATAACATTTTTTGTTTGCGGTTTTGAAACCGTGACTTTTTCAAACCGCGGTAAACCTTGAAACCGGTTATCATCCCATGCCTACATGTGACAACACCGGTAATACCGGTATAACCATGGGGGTGTGGGTTTCCTATTTTTTTCTGCATTTAAACAGCTTATAAATGCGTATTATACTTTCACTTTTGCGGGAATTGGCAATTCGGCGTCAATTGTTTGAATGGACCACAACGATAAAAAAAAATAAAAAAAAACTTTGAACCCAAAATATTGCCAAGCAGGCGCTTTTGCATTGCGTTTTGACTAGGGGTGTGAACCAGTGATGCGCGGGTTGATCCGAAATGAGCGGGTGCCCGCGGTTACGAGTCATCCAAAAATATTTTTAATGATATTCGGGTTGCGGTCGGTCGGGTCGTTTGAAATAAAGATGCCAATTAAACCTTTGTGATTTATGTAGTACTAGACACACTTTTCAATGAAATACATAGACCTACACTTTATTGGCTGAATAATATTTACCTTTTGAACGTTGAGTGTTATTAACTGTTGAATAAATGCTGACGCGGGACAAAATCCCCGATTTCCCAACACGTTGAACTGATCAATGCCATTGTACCATTTTAATAATCTACTTCTAAACGCATATAGCTCAGTAATGTCAGCTTTATGTATTTTCTTAGAGGGAGTGTGATTTTTGTTGGGAGAGCGAGAGACGCACACTTCGATTAGACTGGATAAACACATGCATCATCTTATTGTTAAGAAATGGTATTCCTAATAAATGTCTCGAATATTTTGATTATGTCCAATGTTTCTCTTTCTTTTTGGAATTATTAGACACATTTCACTATGTCTTTTCAAATGCCTAGGTCTGTTTAATTTCCTTAATTATAAAATTAAGCACTGTTTTTTAACGTTTATTCAAGCAATAAATTATCTCATGTATATGCTTGTTTAAAACCAGGGATTAAAAACGAATTCCAGGTAAAAACAGGATTTTTTCTTTACATTTCCAGAGAGCGAAACGAACGAAATTAAGCATTACTTAATAAATTCAAGGCACTATAATTTCCTATTACTATTATAGCTATACAATTAATAATAATAATCATAATATAGGCCTATATATATATATATATATATATATATATATATATATATATATATATATAACTATTATTATTATTTTGTCATATTCGTGATTCCTGATTTTATAGAACTTCGTTTTGAAGTGCATTCGTTCTGTTTGTATAAGAAAAGTCGTTAAAACCTAGCCTATTAAGTTGATTTAATATTCTTAATAATTTTTAGAAAAATAAAAGTTAAGAAAAAAGGAATTAGCTTTAGTCTCTAATATTTAGGGCTATAGGCTAATAACTTTTATTGCACTGTAGATCGAAATAAAATAATTAATGAACATATTTATCATCGGAGAATCACTGACATAATTTAGAGTGGCCTACTTCGAAAATGAAACTATTTAAATCTGTATAAATGAATATTTTTAAACGTTTATTCAAGCAATAATATATAAATTATCTCATGTATATGCTTGTTTAAAACCAGGGTTTAAAAACGAATTCAGAATAAAAACTATTTTTTTTCTTTACATTTCCAGAGAGCGAAAAGAATGAAATTAAGCTTTAGGCCCTACTTAATAAATTCAAGGCACTATAATTTCCTTATTCATTTGATACAACTATTATAGCTATACAATATATATATATATTGTTAATGAAATATGCAATTTTCCTGTTGCAAGTATGTCCTTTTCTTCTATATAACACTTGTACTGTGTTAGCTTTATTAAGAAAGACACCACACATTTGTATTGTATATGTTTTATTGAAAGTAGTTTATTAAGAAAGACACCAGACATTTGTATTGTATACGTTTTATTGAAAGTAGTTTATTAAGAAAGACACCAGACATTTGTATTGTATACGTTTTATTGAAAGTAGTTTATTAAGAAAGACACCAGACATTTGTATTGTATACGTTTTATTGAAAGTAGTTTATTAAGAAAGACACCACACATTTGTATTGTATACGTTTTATTGAAAGTAGTTTATTAAGTAAAACACCATACTTGTTGTTTTAAAGCATTTATTAAGAAAAGGTTTATAACCGGTACTAGCAAGAACATAGATAGGAAACAAACATGTATTAGAAAGAGCTTTGCTAAAAAGAATGACCAAGAGGAATTCAAATGTTACCGTCGAGTGTTCTGTAGTAGACAGGCGTAGAGTGAAGCAGAGGAGAAGAATCCGGAGAAGAAAGAATGCGAAGATGCAGAGAGGTTATATAGGTACTTTCTTAGGGGATTTCCAAAAAGGACATTGGAATGCACCTGCTGGGTATAAAAGACTGAAGTACGAAGAGGGCATCAGATGCTGGTTCTGCAACAGCTTCTCCGGTGCCAGATGACCTGCCATGACGACCTGCCATTGAAGTCTTCGAACGACTAAGATAGCAATTTATTTTCTTTTGTATTTCTTTATTTTATATAGTAGTATTTGTATGTAAATTATATAACCTATAGACAATAAAATTATACTTTATTATAACCAAGAAGCCTGCCTGCCAAGAGACTCTGATTGATAGACTTGAATTGAACATACCACGGAGGAGTCTTCTGAAGCCTATGGTGTGAGTATGAAAATTACTTATACGATAGGGCAGATTCGACTATCTTTACCTAACCTGAGAATAAACAAAATAAGGTAGAAGGTGTAGGAAATTGAGCACCGCAAAACATGGCGCCCAACGTGTTGGGGGGGCATATTGACCATTGATTTCTGGCCAGGATCAATGATCACTTGCTCAACTCAGCTAATACGATTTAGGCACGAAAATATAGAGTTTAATAGGTAGGGAAAACCTATAGGAAACTCGAAAACTAAAAATAATTCTAAACGAGTTATTTATACGACCCAGAAAGGGTTGTGTGCGCGCACAAAACTAAAAATCTCTGAAGGGAAAGCGCTTCCTGAGATTAGCTAAGTTTTTGTGAAACTTAGAAGGGGCTATAAAACTGTCAAGTGGGGGACGCTCCACTAAATGATGGTGAAGCCCCGAAACATACAAGTATGCAGGACTAAAGATTCTTAAATACGCGTATGTTAGAGTAGTGCCTTAAAAGAAGAGAATGTTGGTTTAAAGAAGAAAAAACGATTTGGGATAATTTGGTAACCATCCAGAGACATTAAAAACTGTAAAGTTTAAGAAAAATGAGATAGTGATTCTCAGTTTTAATTATATTGAATTTTTATTCAATAGGAAATAACATAGTAATAATAGAGTATAATACAGTGCTAAGAAAGCAGGTTAAAATGGAGAGTAGTAAAAAAGAAGATAAGGAAATAATTAGCTTAAAAACTGAAGAAGAAAATCGTTCAGGAAAACAAGAGGATGAGAATAGTAATAGAGAGAGCTTAATAATGCCAGAGCCAGGATCGACAATTAGACTGAATAAACAGGGATTAAAAATTGGCAAAATTGAATTTATAATGTAAGATGGTTTAATAGAAGAAACTAGAGGAGGAATTGTGGTTATTGAAAGAGAACCCGTGCAGATAAGTGCCGTTTCTAGACTGCTAGAAGTACAGGCGTAAAGAGAGATAGAAAATACACAAAAATAGTTAGGTATGCAGAGTCCAGGATCCTTTAGAATTACGACTGGATCGCCTTACTGGAATTTTGTAATGCATGCCGTAATGACAGACTGCATGGCGAAGTTGCGTACTATAAAATACTCAAAATTAAAAGATAAAACAATAATGTAGTCCTTGATTGAAATTGCAATCAGTAGAGAGGTTAAAATAATACACTTAACCTTAATAAGAATAGGACAGTTTAGACATTTTGGAATAGCAGTGATAAAGGAATGCTAACTAGAAAAAATAAGTAGACTAGAAAGGCATTGGATAAAATAAGCCTGTTAATGAACAACAAGAATAGAGAAAACTGTAAACAAACTTACAATGAGAGAAAGGGAGTAATAAAAACCACTGAACGGCAGTTTTTGCCACAGAGAGATAGAAGGGAGCTCCGAAAAACCAGTAAGAAATAGAAATGAGTAGTAAAGAACAAAAGAAAAAGACTATTATTAGTCAACACTAACTAAAGAAAGTAAAAGTAGTGAAATACAGTTAGAAATATGATAAGATACAAGACTACATTAGAAAAAAAGGAGGTGGATTGCAATTAGGAAGAGTGACCAAACAAATTTAAAGTGAATGACCAGAAATAGAAATTAAAGTAACTAAGTATAAAGATCCCACTAGTAGTAAGAAAGGAAGAGATTTAAGAGGAAAATGAGTTAGGAAGATTGTTCCTGAAAATAATTTAACACAGGCAAATGCGAACAGCAAGCCAGTCACCTTATGCCACTAAGATAAGCGAGGTAAAATGAATGGTCAAAAATAGGAAAACAAATTATATGCCAAAAGGGTTTGAATTTAACAGAAAATAATTAGAGAGATGGAAAAGAGATAAAATGCTTAAACGTAGAACTAAAGCAAATAAGGAGGGAGTTGAATACTGTGAGGGGTCGGCAGGCTATAGCAAAACTAGAAATCAGGGACTTCAGAGAGTTGTGAGAGCGAAAAGACAGATCAGGAGAGAGTAAAGACCAGAGGCCCCTTTACACCTGCCACTAGAATGTGGGAGACTCCAGCGAAGCGATTAGAATTTACAACTCCAAAACGGAGTAGAGAGGAGCAAAATGATATACAGGCAAAGTTATTAGAACTTCAGTTAACGGAGGCAGTTAGAAAGCAAATAGGATCTAAAAAGGCAGGAGAAAATCATAATGCTTATACAGATCGGATTATAAAAGCGGCAGAGAATGCAAATGTAGGTTGCGGAGCTATAACTCGCTTTAGTCCATACATGTACAGGTCATGAAATTTCAACAACAGTTATAGAGAGGGTGAGGAATTTAACCGTGACAGAGGACAAATATACGCAATGGAAGGAAATGTTAATAAACGCGTCCAAAGATTAAGTTCCAGAGTTAAGTGTATGGTTATCGATAGAAGAAGGGATACCATGACAGATAAAGTAAGGTTATTAAGAGATGTAGGATGAAATATTCCAGGCGGATATAAGTTAATAGCAATTTTAGAATACTGTAGCTAAGAAATAAATAGAAGAGAGACTAGCTAATTTGATCTGAGTTATCACCATGTAAGAATAGTGAAAAGAAGAATCCCAAAATATACTTAGGCAAAAACAACAAAAAGTTAATCTGTTGAAAAAGCAGAATACAAAAGTGAGTGAAGGGAAAACATATAATACTCATTTTCAAATTAGACAGAGAGAGAGAGAGAGAAAAAAAAACAGAGGTACTAGAGAAAAAAAAAACAGAGTATGAAAATCAGGGAGAAAAATAATACAAGAATAGGAAAAAATGACATAGGAAGTAATCCTGGAAAATCAAATTATATTTCAGAAGATAGATGAAGAAAAATGACTCCAGAAGAAAGAAGCCGTGTGAACGGAACATTTGTGACCAGAGAGTAATAGCATATCAAGAACATTTATTTGTTGATTTAGAAGGAGAGTATTTTTGGATACAGGAGCAGATGTGACCACTATAACAGAGCCAATACAATTTACAGACAGTATTTTAATTCAAGCTTATAATAGAAATATAGAAAAGAAACAAATAGGAGATAAATTCGGCATGAAGATGTTAAAGGGTATAGAAAACTTATTAGCTGCTAGAGATCTAAAAAAAGGTCTTGAGATTAAAAAAAAAAGAAGAAGCGAAAAATGAATTAATTAATTCATGGGAAAAGCTACGTATAGAAACTATAAAAATGATTGTGGAAAAATAAGTGATGAATAGGCGCATGAAATAATAGGTGGAATACATAAGCCTCAAAGGCAATATCCAATAAATTAAAATGTCCAAAGAAGAATTAAATCAAACAATAGAAGAGCTAGTAGAACAGGGAGTACTTAAAGAAGTTAAGTCTGCGATAAAAAATAGTCCCATACAATTAGTACCAAAATTAGACAAAACGTACTAGTTACAGATCGTAAAGCATTGAACAGAGTAATGAAACAGATAGATGTTATGTAAGTAATGCTAGAGACACAGTTAAAAGGTTAAAAATTGAAGATTTCTAACTAAAGCTAGATTTAGCGAATGGCTTTTGGTCTATTCCATTAACAGAAAAGAATCAGAGAAGAAAAAAAAAAAACTGTTTTTACTTTAAGTAATACACATTATGTATTTAAACAATTGCAACAAACTTAGTAATATGTAAACCGTAATGAAGTTACTAAACTATTCATAAGGAAATACTAAAGCAATTAGAGATTTATGGTGGTGATATATTAATCATTGATAACAATGGAAAAACTTGTAAAAACTGTAAAGAAAGTGGTGAATCGCCAAGCGGAGGCAGGATTGAAACCGAACATTAAGAAAGTAATAACAGATAAGGGTGAATTTTTAGGATTTTGGATATCAGCAGAGAACAGAGAAATTACACAAAGAATAAAAAAGTGAAGTACAAATCTAAAAACTTTAGAAAGGGTTAAAAAAGTACAACAAATGATGGGACTTATGAATTATGTAAGGGATAAAATTCTTAAGCTTAGTAAAAAGCTTAACCAATATGCTACAATGAAAGGTAGTAAATTAGGTTGGACTGAAAAAGCAGAGAAAATGCTACAAAACTTCAAAGACACAATTCTAAATTTAGGTCAAAGAAGAAAGGATGAAATTATGAGAAGACTTAAAAAGTACATTTAGATTGCGATTAAACTGGCTATCAATTAATAGAAAAAAATTAAAGAAGTAATTACAAATACCAATTCGTAAAAGAAATGAAAGCTGGAAAAATCCAAAGAAAAGTTTTTACCTATCAAGAAGAAACTAGCAGCAATTAGTAAGAGATATGCAGAATGTTAAGATCTAGCACAAGGACAGAAGATATTAATTAACATAGATGAAGCAATAACGGGACATTTAATGAAAAATAAAAGATCCGAAAGCCCAGAATTTGAGATGACAGTGATTGGTTAGGTTCAAACTATAAAATAAAATAGAGGTAGAGAAAAATGTCAGAAAATGAAAGTAACCGTGTTTAAAGGAATAACAGTGTACACAGATAGGTCAAAAACTCTCGTGGACGCTAATATAGCTCATTGGACATTTATCATACAAGTAAAGGAAAGGAGAAGAGTTAAGAGACGAGAGCTGTGTCCTCGGAATAACTCAAATTGCAGAGGTAATAGGTTTATTAAAAGCTTGTGTAAGATTAAAATAAGCTAATAAAAGCTTATTCTTATAAAAGATAGCAAATATGTTAAAACAAGAATAATATGAGTACGTAGACATATAGGGAAAATTTAGTGGAAAACCTGTTGAACATAGTGAACTAGAAGGAAATTTATGATCTAATAAGAGAGTTAGATCCGATAGTTATTCATCAAACTATACATTCCTCGGATGACGCAGAAGTAGCTCAAGGAAACTGAGAGGTAGACAAGTTAGCAAAATTAAGAAGAATAATTGTAGTTAGAGAAAACAAGAATAACACTGTTTAGAAAATACATATACATTAAATACATGAAAAATCCCAGTATAAACCTAAATAGGCAAAGTTTTATCTGACAATTATATAACTATTGCCAATTAGAGGAAAAATATAGACAAATAGGACTAAAATGTAAAAATTGTATGCAAAGAAGATACAATGAAGCTATAAGAAATGACTATGGTAAAATTACACCAGAAAGAGTTAGTCAAGAATGGTCATTCGATATAGCTGGACCTTTAAATCCTAAATCAAGGTCAGGAAATAAATTCATGCTGATAGCAGTAGATGAATTTTCAAGTCGGATTTGGGCAAAATCCTTAAAAGAGGCATCTGCAAATGTGATTATAAGAGCATTAGAAGAATAGACAACTAGTTGGTTTAGACCTCAATCGTGTAAATGTAATTACGCTACTTAGTTCATTCAAAGGGAGTAAGAAGATTGACTTTCAGAGAAACATATAGTTGTATATAAAGCTTTATGCTGTACTCCTGAATTAAATGAAATCACAGTGTGCAAGTGAAGTATATAATTATACTTATTATAGATCAAATCAAAATTATGTGAGATAGAATGAATATATGGACGAAGCCTTGTATTACAGTGACTTAGAAAATCAAAGAAAGAAAAAAAAATAAAATGTCAAGTTAGAGATAATGTCTAATAATAATAATAAAGTTAGACAATAAGAAGTCAGCTTATCCTTTTTAGAAGTTTAACACTAAATATGGATAAGATAGTGAGAAGAGTAGGATAGCAATCAAACAATAGAGCCATCTGAAACTGGATTTTGGAGTAAAAGAAATTTAATTTTAACTAAGTAAATTCTTGGAAAAGAAATCCAAGAGAAAGAAAAATAACCCTATTCCTAGAGTGCAATGTAAATGCAGTGAAATGCATAAAAAGAAACAGAGCAGCTTTACTCTAGTGTACAAATGTGAAAGACAGAAATTAGTAAGTTAAGGAAGCAATAATAATATGTCTCTGGATGGACCAAAGTGAAGAGAAACTATGTTTAGTGAAAAATGAAGAATAGAATTCAACACTAAACTAGAGTCTGAGTAAATGGCAGAGCAAGAAAAAGAGGCAATGAGTGAACAACGAATATTTACCGGCAGTGGTCTGGTCGTCTGGCACCGTAAGTATACAATTCATCAAATGAATAATGTATTGAAAATAACCCACAAAGAAGGGGATAATAAAATGTTTGGTGTGTTAATGGGACTTTTAGAAGGGGAATAAAGCCCTGTTAAAGAAAGAAAAGTCCTTTAACACACAAAACAACTTCAAGTGGTGAACCGTTAGGTAGGAGAGTTGTCAGAGCTAGAAGGGAGGAACCGTATGAGTAATGACTAAGAAAGAATTTAGAAAGGCTCCATTTTCTGCTGTATGATACAAGATAACGGGAACTGAAACAAAATGGACGAGCAGAGGGAAATATAGCAGAATAGTGTGAAAAGGGAAAAAGGTCTGCTTAAGCAAACTAAACTTTGTAGTAACAATGATAACTAGCTATACTTATAGAAGTAATTTGTAGTTTGAGAAAAAGCGATAGAAATGCGACTCTAATAGATCAAGAGATACAGGGATAAGGTACCACTTATCCAGACTATGAAATTGACAACCTTAGTGATAAACAAAGATTTCACTTGAAAGTCAGAAAAAGAAGGATTAAACATAAAACATCATAAAATGTTACCCTTAGATGAATAACAACAAGAAAAGATAAATGAAAAACATTAGAGTGTAAAGAGCTGTTTACAAACGAAAATATATACATTATATGAAAGTTTGTAAAAGTTAAGAAATCCATTTCTCAGTCTAGGAGGGTATGGTGAATCTACTAGAGACGTCAAACTAACTCTAGGATATTATAAGTATTTAAAAGAGAGAAGAACATTTTATCGGATCAGTTATAACAGATTATAACAGATAAATACTGGGAGAAATGCCCTGACGATAATTTTAATGAATGAACCAAGACTAGATAGTGATTGGAAATTACATGTGATGTGGCATTTTAAAGTACTAGAAATATTAAATAAGAGATTTAAAAACCAAGCTTGCACGGTCAGAGAGATATATTAGATCAGCTGTATATGGGCAGGGCAGTGAAGAGGTGATGAGAGTTATAGTCATAGAGCAGGAATAAGAGCAAAAGTCAAAGGCAATTATTGGATAATATTCTCAGATGGAGATGGAGTTAAAAGTCAAGGAGTAAAAATTTAAACAATGTTAAAGCAACCACTGTTGTGGAGAAATCTGATAACGAAGAATAACACGATGACTGATCAGATGATAATACAGTTTAGGCTGTTTGATTTGCTGCAAGAAGTAGCAATGAGTGAGTATGGAAAGATAATTCCAATTAAAATTAAGGATCTAATAAAATGATCCACAGTAGGAAAGTATCGAGTTAGAGTACAGAATGATAACAAGAAGTTAGGGAAGGAATATCCAATACCTATAGTTTGAATAAGAGATAGGAACGATAAACAAATAAACACATGGGTAATTCCTGAAGAGATTCCAGAATACTATAGGAAAGAAGATGAGCCAAATATGGCTTATAAATTGATAAGAAGTTTTAGAGGTGATTTGTATATAACAAAGGATTAGTTCATCTGAAACTATTTTGGATGGTGAGATATTGTTATGATATAAAAGAAACTGGAATTGTATGATGGGCAAACAAAAGATAGTAACAGAAATAATATGAATCAGGGAATTAGTAGGTTGCTATCCAAGACCATTAACACTGATAAGGCGATATATGCAGATGCTAGCCCACATTTCATATATTTCACAGTGGCTAAAAAACATTATTTTAAAGAAAGTAGTAACCCAGAGAAAACTAAAGGTACAGAAGGGGAATTGAAGAGAGTAAGGTCTCTAAAAATAAAAAATACAAATACGAAGAAAAAGGAACTTTTTATTTCTTGGAGGAATGTCAAAAAGTACCTATAGAAATTTGAAGTGGATCATGAGTAATTTTCATGTGATATTAATCACAATAATTGGACTGTTGGTTTCAATCATTTTGGAGAAAACTGATAAGAATGATTTGTTTCAGAATCTGTAGGATAATGAAAAAGTGTAAAAAGGGTGTAAAATAACCCCGACACTAATTTACATTCAACTATTCATGCACCTGATAAAGTGGGTGTTGTCAAACCTAGATCCTAAAAGACCTCATACGTCTAGTAACATAAAGACAGAACACTTCAAGACTTAAGGACACACCAAGACTTAATTTGCCAACACGAAGAGAATATATGGCACATAGCAGAATGATGACTGCAGAGTCTGTCTTTGAACGACTTGATCATTTCGACCAAATGGTAATTATATATTTATTCTGTCTAAGAAAGAATAATGCTGTTCATTAGCAACAACTGAACATTGTAACTAAGAATAAAAGAAATAAGTAAAGTATGTATGGCGATACTTTGAATTGTAATATATTTTATAGGAGTTTAAAAGAACTGCAAGGTCAACTGTTGTCACGAAATCCGAACTACTGTATTGCTGTTAGAGAAGATGAATGCATGTGTTATCATCAGATGTTATTTATTCAGAAGACTAGATTTGTTATGGGAGATCTGTGTAACAATTGCTTTAAAAGATGTAAAGTGATAGCCTGGTTTAATGATGATGATGGAACAATGGAAAACTGTGTAAGATCACACAAGTTGATCACATTTCTGAGTACAGATGTATTTAAACAATGCAAGAGTAAACTGAAGTTGCTCCACCCAGAGGCCAGATACTGGTACAATGACTTAAGTGCTCACAAAAGTTGGCTAAATGAGGACTTGCTTTTAGCGCATGAGTTGCATGGCAAGTACACCAATGATGTTAACATAGTGAAATTTGATGAAGTGTTTATTTCATAGATGAAAACATTGAGGGAGTTGCTGGAGATGAAAGAACAGCCACCCTAGACACAAACGTCTCGACAGAGCTTCAGAATGACGTAGACGGCCACTGGGATGGTATTTGTACCTAGATCCAGAATTCCATTGGTTGACATTTGTAGAACATGTCTGATTAATGGAAGGAGCCGCACGCTTATTTGTGAAGACTCTAAGGGACAATTGATTGGAACATGTTATCATGAAATTACTGATGGGAAATTGATGAGACAAAAATTTGGGCAATATTTGACAATTATAAAACAAAACATCAAAATTTGGCCAACTAGTGATATTGTGAGTGGAAAAATTATAGAAAGTAAAATTATATGGCCTAAGAACAAATGACCCTGGGTGGATCAATATATGAACACATTCCAAATGAACGTTGGTACGGAGTCAAGACAAGTGTATACTAGACTAAGCAAATGTGTCAAGAATAAGAAATGTTACATGCCATACATGGGTTTCAAGATGCAGAACAAACTTGCAAGACTGGGGTGTTAATGAAATATGCAATTTTCCTGTTGCAAGTATGTCCTTTTCTTCTATATAACACTTGTACTGTGTTAGCTTTATTAAGAAAGACACCACACATTTGTATTGTATATGTTTTATTGAAAGTAGTTTATTAAGAAAGACACCAGACATTTGTATTGTATACGTTTTATTGAAAGTAGTTTATTAAGAAAGACACCACACATTTGTATTGTATACGTTTTATTGAAAGTAGTTTATTAAGTAAAACACCATACTTGTTGTTTTAAAGCATTTATTAAGAAAAGGTTTATAACCGGTACTAGCAAGAACATAGATAGGAAACAAACATGTATTAGAAAGAGCTTTGCTAAAAAGAATGACCAAGAGGAATTCAAATGTTACCGTCGAGTGTTCTGTAGTAGACAGGCGTAGAGTGAAGCAGAGGAGAAGAATCCGGAGAAGAAAGAATGCGAAGATGCAGAGAGGTTATATAGGTACTTTCTTAGGGGATTTCCAAAAAGGACATTGGAATGCACCTGCTGGGTATAAAAGACTGAAGTACGAAGAGGGCATCAGATGCTGGTTCTGCAACAGCTTCTCCGGTGCCAGATGACCTGCCATGACGACCTGCCATTGAAGTCTTCGAACGACTAAGATAGCAATTTATTTTCTTTTGTATTTCTTTATTTTATATAGTAGTATTTGTATGTAAATTATATAACCTATAGACAATAAAATTATACTTTATTATAACCAAGAAGCCTGCCTGCCAAGAGACTCTGATTGATAGACTTGAATTGAACATACCACGGAGGAGTCTTCTGAAGCCTATGGTGTGAGTATGAAAATTACTTATACGATAGGGCAGATTCGACTATCTTTACCTAACCTGAGAATAAACAAAATAAGGTAGAAGGTGTAGGAAATTGAGCACCGCAAAACAATATATATATATATATATATATATATTAGGGGTGTGCAAAGCAGCCGGTATTTGTATCTGTATTTGTATTTGTTGAGGGGGTAAAAGTATTTGTATTTCTATTTGTATTCGAGTAAAATTCAAAATAAGTGTAAAAATCCAGTTTTTTTTTTTGTGCGCTTAACTTTTAATTTACGTTATAGTGTAAGTATTTTGTAATTATATCCATTATAATAATTATTGATATGCAATATTGGTTAATGTTTTTGAATATGTAACAAGGAACGTCATTGAAAAAAAAATAACATGACAACCATTACCTCATCCATGGTTAAACCAACTAATAAAATACCATTATGAACATTATGAACCCCACCACCACCAGTCCTTGTTGGAGGATGCTGAACAGACAGAATTAAAATAAAAATAAAAATGTTCTTCTTCTGAAAGAACTTCTTTCTCGTGGCGTCTGCCGCTGCTAAACAACCATTTTTCAATGGTATAAGGGAAAGGGTGAAGCTGATTTGTTGGTTCTTGTCACATGACCTGCGTGCGCATGTGGCATTCTGAAAAGTTGAGATGTATTTATCCAAAGATTATAGAATATTTATCTCGATGCGGCGCGGACGCGCCTGGAAAAAACGAGTGCGTATCACCGTGTGAGCGTTGCTTTCATTTCACATTTGAAATAACGACGAACTTTAGCGCGCATTCGAACAGCCCCTAATAGAATAATCTCCCGATCAAACTCTGTTTCCCAAAGTTATAAACCCAGTTAAGGTACAGAAATATATTCATCAAAAATAGTGACGCAGTGAAGTCTTTTTTCACCCAGCCGAGTCTTCTCTGTTGCTGTGTGGAGCAGCCTGTGTCAGTCACCTCTTTTAACAGCTACACTGACTGCGGTCTCCTGAGGAAACGCAGCTTTTTTGATAGAAAGTTTTTCTTGTTCCCGAATACAAATATTTATTAAGGTATTTGTTCGAAATAAGTATTCGTTAAAAACACGCTATTTGTGCCTTTCCGAATTCCGTATTCGGGTTCGGCTCCACCCCTAATATACATACATATATACATATATACACATATATATATATATACATATATACATATATACACATATAAATATTGTGGCGGGAGGGGCACACGACAGACACAGTGGGTGTGGCGTCAGGCCTCGGAGAGGCTTTTATTAAACAGAAAATAAGGGAAAGTGAGTCCATAAAGTAAAACAGTGTCCAAAATAAAAGGGGGATCTGGTGTCCTCGGGTGCTGAGACGCCGTGACGGAAGGGAAAGTGTTCAGAGGGGAAGGGTCCAGGAGAGGGGCGGAGTCCGGCGGCCGCGGGCGCTTTCCATGCTAGCGCCGGGGTGCTAGGGCGGCGGCATCTCCGGCAGGCTCATCCCTCTCGAGCTGTCCGGCGCTGGGGTGGCGACTTCTGGCGGCTTAGCCGGAACCGCGGGTCCGGCGGCTCTCCAAACTCTTGTGGCGCGGGATTCCCTCTTCACCCCCTCCTGGACCCGCGAGGACACCAGCGTGCATGCACGGGGGGGAAAAGACCGGTCTCCCGAGGAGAGGCGCGCTCGGGATTTAAACAGCGGCGGTGATGAGGCTTCATTTACATCAGGTGTCCCCATCACACGCCGCCAGCCCGAGCCGATTACACGCCCCTCCTCTCCCCTACACACCCACTCCCGTCGGGAGCCTGGAGAAGGGCGGCGAATACGGGACGGGGTGGTGATGAAAATTAGGGGGGCGGGCAGACGCCTCGCCACATTCCCCCCCCCAAGCGACATCCCCGTCCTAAGGTCGCCGCCCACGCAGGAGTACTACCTTCCTCATCCAGGCTCCAGCGGTCGGAGTGGGCGGGGATTCCTCTCCAAGGCAACGCTCCCTCTCGCCGCGCACCGGAACAGGGACAGAAAAACCGGTATTAGTCGACAGCCTCAACCAACCGCAGGATAAGTGACTAAAAGAAACCTCACTTACCCCTTTTGCGGTTGGGAGGCCGTCTCCGTCGTTCTCCGTCCCCGTCCGGGTCTTCACGAGCTTTGGCGAGCGAGAGGGGATGACGTCATCAGGTGTTGCCCACTGCGCTGTCTAAGCCCCGCCTTGCCCGCATTCTCCACCACTGTGGCGGGAGGGGCACACGACAGACACAGTGGGTGTGGCGTCAGGCCTCGGAGAGGCTTTTATTAAACAGAAAATAAGGGAAAGTGAGTCCATAAAGTAAAACAGTGTCCAAAATAAAAGGGGGATCTGGTGTCCTCGGGTGCTGAGACGCCGTGACGGAAGGGAAAGTGTTCAGAGGGGAAGGGTCCAGGAGAGGGGCGGAGTCCGGCGGCCGCGGGCGCTTTCCATGCTAGCGCCGGGGTGCTAGGGCGGCGGCATCTCCGGCAGGCTCATCCCTCTCGAGCTGTCCGGCGCTGGGGTGGCGACTTCTGGCGGCTTAGCCGGAACCACGGGTCCGGCGGCTCTCCAAACTCTTGTGGCGCGGGATTCCCTCTTCACCCCCTCCTGGACCCGCGAGGACACCAGCGTGCATGCACGGGGGGGAAAAGACCGGTCTCCCGAGGAGAGGCGCGCTCGGGATTTAAACAGCGGCGGTGATGAGGCTTCATTTACATCAGGTGTCCCCATCACACGCCGCCAGCCCGAGCCGATTACACGCCCCTCCTCTCCCCTACACACCCACTCCCGTCGGGAGCCTGGAGAAGGGCGGCGAATACGGGACGGGGTGGTGATGAAAATTAGGGGGGCGGGCAGACGCCTCGCCACAATATATATATATATATATATATATATATATATAGATTCATTTATATATATATATATATATATATATATATATATATATATATATTTAAATCTGTATAAAGGCAAGACAAACTAAATCACAACAAGAACAATCTGTATTTTTCTTGTAATCAAGAACATTTCTTTTGACAAAATTACCTAATAATGCCGAATGATGTTTGACACTGAACGCATCTCCACTGCATAGCCGCATATAATCGCTGGTGTCAGTCGCAAATATTAAACATGCGGGTCAGGAAGCGGGTCGGGTACAATATTTTCTTTTTTTTTATTTTGCGGTCCGAGTTGCGGGCGGGTTAGTTAAAACGGTGGTCGGGTTCGGGTTGTTTATACATTGACCCGCGCATCACTGGTGTGAACCTACAGCGGCATAATCTTTTCTGAAAAGTGTCTGCATGAGGGAAGCTTATATCGCGGCTCCAGTGTATTTAACCACCACAGAAAAGGGCCATATATTTTTTGCTATAAAAGCCGCCGCTATAGTCATTTTAAACGCGAAAAACTAAACCGAATACGATTCGAAACCGAGAGGTACCGCTCAGATCTTAATTAAAACAAGGGACGAATAGAGTCCTACACGAGCCCAGCCTGAGACTCTCAGACCCGAGCCCCATTCTTGTCTGACAATTTATCAGAACAGAGTTCGTGTTGCAGCCTATAAAATAACTCCGTTTTGGATTTTAATGGCAAAGTGGATAGATTTCGTTTTGTTTCCTTTTTATGTTAATTTACACATATGTTTGGAACATTTTATGTTTGTTAAATTCAAGTTTTTGGTTTTTAAAATAATGACCTAAAGACCAAGCGGCCAGCGGCAATGAGTTGAGCATGTTTGATAAATTTAGCCTTCTCAAATCAGCACGACTTGCATTAAATAAAATCTATAGACATAAAACACTTGATGCATTTCAGAATATTAAGTTTTAAACATTTAAACTAGATAAATGTGCGCGGTTAGAGCATCTATCTAATCGTTTCTGCAGAGAGTGAAAGCGAAAGCAGGCTTTGCAGCTGGACATGGAAGCTCAAACGCAATTAATCACTTGCATTTTTGCTTAATAACAGTGGAAACCTGAAATACACCATTTTTGCTGATAAACATAAAAGTACTACATTATTCAAAACGGCAAAATGTGTACTATTATTATTTATGTACACTCACAATATCAACAAAACGTTATATTTTTGTAAAACGGTGCTGAGATGGACGCGCTCAGTTCTTTTCAACCAAATACAAATAATGTTTCAATCTTTTAAAGAATTACTAACAAAAAAAGACATTTGTTAAATACACACTGATGTTTATTAGTTCGTCATAATTAGGGCCATAATGGACACCGTGTGTAAATAAAGTGGTAATAATCCTTTCAGCTAAAATCTGAAGACTTATTTTATAGAGTAGCCTACTCCGCTCGTTAGCCCAACCCCCCCTCCCGGAAAATCATACAAGCCCCCTGTGTCGCGTGTGCTGGCACCGGGACTGAGTCTGTTATAACTGGTTATGGTCTATTACTGAACCAATAACGAATCGTCCTTGTCTGCATCGTAAAAACAATTAATTTTTACACCCCTAGTTTTGACACTAAATTGTCCGCTATTCTCTTTCTGTAAACTCGACTCCTCTCATTCTCCTCAGGTTATAAATGAAATATGATGCATTGTTATGTTCAGTTTTTAATTACAGTGCATTCTCTCGTCTTAAGTAAATTATTTAGAATTATATTTTCCATTTAATTCAAATAAACATTTCATAAAAAAAAAAACAAATACTTAAAAAAAAAAAATTAAAAAATGTGGGGACGGTGTCACGGTGGAAATGTGATGACACCGGTGTTGCGTCTTAAAACCGGTAACACCGTCAACACCGTCAATCGTGGCAAGCCTAGTTTATACCCTGATTAGTCTTTGTCAATTGTGCCACATTTTTGCCAAAGGTGGCCCACATCCGGATGCTATCTGGGAATGTTGTCTCTTGTTCTGGCATTGCATTGACAGCAGATTGTTGACAAAAATCAATGGCCATTTATTGTGGTAGCATTTTGTTAATTATTTAATGGAAAACCAGTTACCTCAGTATCTCCAGCTGACAGTTTGGACTCTTCAGTCCTTCAGAAAGAAGCTTCACTCCAGAATCCTGCAGGTCATTGTTAGTCAGGTCCAGATCTCTCAGGGGGCAGTTTGAGGACTGTAGAGCTGAAGACAAACTCTCACAGGACTGAGCAGTGAGTTTACACCAACACAGTCTGTGAAGAGAACAAAACAAACAGCCATATTAATGTCAATTTATCAGATAGATTATATAGTTTATAGGGGTGTGACCAGACACTTATCTCACGAGACGAGACACGAGACTGGGTTCACGAGAAAAGCCCGAAACAAAATCTGTAAACTTTTTAAAAAAGAAATCCTCAATGAAATATATAGGAAAAAACAGTATTCTATTCAACTGAAAAACACAAAAAAAATAAATAAATAAATAAATAAATGTAGGTCTCATTTTGATATCAACTTGTACTTTATGAAATTAAACTTTTATTTTAATTAACTGTATGCAGTAATAAACATGTAAACTAAAGCTGCATGATTCTGGATAAATTGAAAGCTTTTCTTTTTTAATTGGAGATCAAAATTTTCTCATGATTCTGAAGAAAAATTAATTTGACAAATTCTAAACAAAATACCGTAATTTACTAGTAGTTCTGACTAAATGTTCATTGCTTAAGTTTTAAAAATAATATACAGTACTGTGCAAAAGTTTTAGGCCACTAGGATTGTCTCGGTTTGTTGTGTTTCTTCATGTGATTCCAGACAGACTGGATGAGGATGAGATCAGATCTCTGTGTGGAGCACTGGCTGTTGTCAGACTCCTTGTGCAAACTAAAATCTCTCTGGATTTGTACAATTAATGGCAAAATGAATGTTTGGAAATGCAAACTGATATTTCCCACAGACACACTACAGCAAAAGATAGAAACAACCGACTTAAAACCTTTTTTTTTTTTGGTGAAAATCCTATTGGCCTAAAACTTTTGCTCAGTACTTTACATTCAAACTAATAAAAAGGAGTCAGAGTCTCAATTAATAGAGTTTTTTTCACTATTAGAATCATCTGAATGAATGATTCAATGATGAATACTTTTTTAGATGTGCAGTTGTGACCACCTCCTGGAGGAAGAGGGTGAGTGTTACAATACATACGTGTTAAGATACTTTAGTTTTGATCGCTACTGTAGACAATGAGTGTTTATACCCATTTATTTATTTTTTGCTACACTGTACAAATATTAAAAAATGCCATTAAAAGCATGTTTCAAAACTAAATTGCTAGTTATGTAGCCTTCTTAAGACTCATATCCAGATCAGCCTGCATCAGTTAACTGTGTTGTATCCTACTAAAAGTAGACAAATTCTATTAAAATTGTTTAGGCCTTATTTACAGTTTAAAAAGTATGTTTCAATTATCCAGTGCTACATCCAAACCAGAAGTAGCCCTCATCTGTTTTATGATATATTGGGGGCCCAGAAACATGTTAATACACCTGGGCCACATTTGCTGAAACATATGTGGACCACATTTGGTTTATACCCTGATTAGTCTTTGTCGATTGTGACACATTTTTGCCAAAGGTGGCCCACATCCGGATGCTATCTGGGAATGTTGTCTCTTGTTCTGGCATTGCATTGACAGCAGATTGTTGACAAAAATCAATGGCCATTTATTGTTGTAGCATTTTGTTAATTATTTAATGGAAAACCAGTTACCTCAGTATCTCCAGCTGACAGTTTGGACTCTTCAGTCCTTCAGAAAGAAGCTTCACTCCAGAATCCGGCAGGTCATTGTTAGTCAGGTCCAGATCTCTCAGGGGGCAGTTTGAGGACTGTAGAGCTGAAGACAAACTCTCACAGGACTGAGCAGTGAGTTTACACCAACACAGTCTGTGAAGAGAACAAAACAAACAGCCATATTAATGTCAATTTATCAGATAGATTATGTAGTTTATAGGGGTGTGACGAGACACTTATCCCACGAGACGAGACACAAGACTTGGTTAAAGAACAGCCCGAGACAATATTTGTAAACTTTTTTTTTTAATCCTCAATGAAATATATAGGAAAAACAAAATTCTATTCAACAGAAAAACACAAAATGCAAAAAAAAAAAAAGGTAGGTATCATTTTGATATCAGCTTGTACTTTATGAAATAAAACTTTTATATTAATTAATTGTATGTACTAATAAACATGTAAACTAAAGCTGCATGATTCTGGATAAATTGAAAGTTTTTTATTTATTTTTTTAAATTGGAGATCAAAATTTTCTCATTATTCTGAAAAAAAAAATTAATTAGACAAATTCTAAACAAAATAACGTAATTTACTAGTAGTTCTGACTAAATGTTCATTGCTTAAGTTTAAAAAAATATATACAGTACTGTGCAATAGTTTTAGGCCACTAGGATTGTCTCCGTTTGTTGTGTTTCTTCATGTGATTCCAGACAGACTGGATGAGGATGAGATCAGATCTCTGTGTGGAGCACTGGCTGTTGTCAGACTCCTTGTGCAAACTAAAATCTCTCTGGATTTGTACAATTAATGGCAAAATGAATGTTTGGAAATGCAAACTGATATTTCCTACAGACACTACAGCAAAAGATAGAAATAACTGACTTGAAACCTTTTTGGTTTTGGTGAAAATCCTATTGGCCTAAAACTTTTGCTCAGTACTTTATATGCAAACTAATAAAAAGGAGTCAGAGTCTCAATTAATAGAGTTTTTTTCACTATTAGAATCATCTGAATGAATGATTCAATGATAAATACTTTTTTAGATGTGCAGTTGTGGCCACCTCCTGGAGGAAGAGGTAAGTGTTATAATACATAAGTGTTGAGATACTTTAGTTTTGATCACTACTGTAGACAATGACAACAATTAGTTTTTTAGCGAGAAACTGAACAGTATTTACATCATTTTTTACTTTTGATGCACAGCTACATCCATCTGTCATGAGCACGAGTTTGGCATCAGTCACGTCACATGAGCACGCGCTTCTGGCGTAGAATACGTAAACTCTGTAAGGGGAAATCAGTGAAAAGTCATCCCAGATGAGTTTGCACAAGCAAACGTAATATTTTAGCTTTAAAAAGGTTTCAACAACCAGGATACGCGCAAGTAATTACCATTTTGTATAGCCGCTATCACAGCCTCTGGCCGCTATACCCACAATCTCTGTGCACTGTATGTATTGTAACACATGTGTAAACAATGAGTGTCGTATACATGCGACAGATGGGTTCCGGCGTTTGCGTATTCTACGTCAGAAGCGCTACACATGTGACGTGACTGATGCCAAACTCGTGCTCCTGACAGATGGACATGGCTGTGTATCAAAGGTAAAAAATGATGTAAATACTGTTCAGTTTCTCACAAAAACCGATCGTTTCGTGTCTTAGGACATCAATGTATCGTCACGAGCCGCAGGGTGTTATTTGGATTTGTCTGTGCATGTTTTTGTTTACTTTTAAAGGTTTGGTTCCCATCCACGTCTATGATAAGGCTGGCAGACAGCACAAAAATCTTCGTTTGTGTTTTTCTGAGGAAACAAAGTAACCTACATCTTGGATGCCCTGGGGGTAAGCAGATTAACATCAAATTTTCATTTTTGGGTGAACTATCACTCTAACTGTGTTGCATCCTACTAAAAGTTGCCAAATTCTATTAAAATTGTTTAGGCCTTATTTACAGTTTAAAAAGTTTATTTCTATTATCCAGTGCTACATCCAAACCAGAAGTAGCCCTCATCTGTTTTATGATATATTGGGCCCAGAAACATGTTAATATACCTGGGCCACATTTGCTGAAACATATGTGGACCACATTTAGTTTATACCCTGATTAGTCTTTGTCGATTGTGACACATTTTTGCCAAAGGTGGCCCACATCCGGATGCTATCTGGGAATGTTGTCTCTTGTTCTGGCATTGCATTGACAGCAGATTGTTGACAAAAATCAATGGCCATTTATTGTGGTAGCATTTTGTTAATTATTTGATGGAAAACCAGTTACCTCAGTATCTCCAGCTGACAGTTTGGACTCTTCAGTCCTTCAGAAAGAAGCTTCACTCCAGAATCCTGCAGGTCATTGTTAGTCAGGTCCAGATCTCTCAGGAGGCAGTTTGAGGACTGTAGAGCTGAAGACAAACTCTCACAGGACTGAGCAGTGAGTTTACATCCACACAGTCTGTGAAGAGAACAAAACAAACAGCCATATTAATGTCAATTTATCAGATAGATTATGTAGTTTATAGGGGTGTGACGAGACAACAGCCTGACACAATTTTTTTTTTTACTTTTTTAAAGACATCCTCAATGAAATATATAGGAAAAACAGTATTTTATTCAAATGCAAAAAAAAAAAAAAAATGTAGGTATCATTTTGATATCAGCTTGTACTTTATGAAATTAAACTTTTATTTTAATGAATTGTATGCAGTAATAAACATGTAAACTAAAGCTGCATGATAAATTGAAAGTTTTTTTTATATTGGAGATCAAAATTGTGTCACAATTTTAAAGAAAGAAAAATTCTAAGTAGACCAATTCTAAACAAAATGACTTAATTTACTAGTGGCTCTGATAAAATGTTTATTGAATATATATTTTTAAGACTTAAGCAAACTAAATTTAAAGTTTTTTTCACTATTAGAATCTCCTGAATGAATGATTTAATGATAAATACTTTTTAAACTTGCAGTTGTGGCCACCTCCTGGTGGAAGAGGTTAAGTGTTTCAATACATACGTGTTGAAAACTTTAGGTTTTGGACTTTAGTTTTGATCGCTGTTGTACATGAGCTTTGCTCTTGACATGTAAACATCATAATGTGATTAAGTCCTTGCTCTGATTATTGGAAATAATCACATTATTCGTGCACATGTAAACTAGTCATTGATTGGCAATTAACGTGTTTAACTCATTCGTAAAAAGTTAGGCAATGTTTTGTTGACAGCTTATTCAAAAACAGACAAATCAAAAAAACAGCAATGAAATGAAGATGAAGTAGTATAAGCATGTTTAGAAAAAATAGAAGTAACAACAACAATAATAATACTAAAGATAATGATAACAATAAGATTTTATGATGATGGTAACAGAAATATCAATAATAATAATAATAATACTGATATAATCACAATAGTAGATATATAAAAGACAAAAGTACTAATGACCCATACCCAACACACACCACACCTATCCTAGCTTCTGTGTCAGTGTCATGTTTTTCTCCATTCAAGGCCAGATTACTATATGTTTATGTATGTAAACTTAAACTGAGGTGCTGCATTAAATACATGAGTGCTATTTGTTGAGTGCAGTTTTATTTTATTTATATTTATAACATTTTTAATTATGTATATTCAGTGTTATGATCTGCATTAAACTGTTACCGTCCATTCAAAACATCCTCCCATCAGTATTATCTCATTACTGCTCAATGTTTCTATGATATTAATAATAATAAAAATTAATAAAATGTCTTCTGTGAATAGTGTTTAAGGATGTTTTCTTGGCGATGGCTAGAGCTATGAGTATCATCCTTTTGTTTGTCTACTGGGGGATCTATCAACTCTCAATCAGGAAATAACAGAGTCAAGGGGAGAATGGGATGCGACAGAGTCCAGGAGGTGGGATAGGGATTCAGTGACATCTTCCCAAAAGTGTTAAATGGGTGGCCAGTGCCATGTGGTGTGGATACAGTGTTTCCCACACATGCGCCACAGATTAAATTCCTACCGCCACAGATTCAACACCAACCAAAAATATAAAAATAAATAAATAATAATGATAGAGATTCAAAAGTTAAAAAACCCATGCGATCATCTGTAAATGACAACGATTCCTCATATCTGTTAAACCTTTGAAAAGACTTACCAGAACATTCAAATCTATATTTGGACTGCCGCTGACAGATAGCGGTCATGTTTATGTATAAAAAAAAAAAAAACTTTCACAAACAGTCTTTTCAAATACCCAGTCGTTAATATTATCACAGCAATATTCTGATTAAAGGTCATAGTTTGGATATAAACACTGATGTGATGTCTATGGTAGAGATCAAAACAGAGCACGTCATTTTTTGAAAGTAATTGGCGCTTCAAGTAATGTTGGCGCTTCAAGTAATGTTTGTGTCGATTGCTTTGTTTCACCACTAGATGGAAACAACTGTTAAAACATGTATTTGTCATTGACTACTAGAGATTGATTCAAAAACGCAGGTTCATCCAGTTATGTTTTTGTGAGCAAATCATTTTTTCATTCAAACCACTTTTTCATAAATTTAATATAAAAGATTGGTGTATTAAATATATTCTTTTTTAAATATTATGTATTAAAGGCTGTATCAGCGATTTCTAGCCTAAAAATAAAGTGTCAAATTCAGCTGACCTTTTTTCACGATCCGCTCGCTGCCTGCCCCATAAATTGTCTGTGAAAAAACCGCGTCTCTCTGGTCAGCCTAGGGTCCGAGATATGCCAAAAAAACAATCGGCACTACCAACCTTTACACAGAAAAACAAACATTGTTCCAACCAATCAGCGTCAGGGGTTTGGTGTTGTGGACTTTCGCTCCGCCTCCCTCACATCCCTGCACCAGTAGGAAAGTCCACAACACCAAACCCCTGACGCTGATTGGTTGGAACAATGTTTGTTTATGTGTGGAAAGTTTGGTAGTGCCGATTGTTTTTTTGGCATATCTCGGACCGTAGGCTGACCACAGAGACGCGGTTTTTTCACAGACAATTTATGGGGCAGGCAGCGAGCGGATCGTGAAGAAAGATCAGCTGAAATTGACACTTTGTTTTTCAGCCTAGAAATCGCTGATACAACCTTTAAATTATTAATAATTCATTCAAATGAAATAAACACTTTTTAATAGACTGAAGCATTTAATATTTTGTCTCACATTATTTTGCTTAGTTTAGAATTGCTAGGAAATCGTGATCTCTATTTAAAATAAAACTAATTTAAAAAAGCAAAACTAAATTAACCTTGTTAGGAAGCCCTGCAAAATAAGGTGGCCTAACAAAAGTTTTAGACTGTGCAGCAAGTAGGCTGTCGTATATGGTGCTAAATTTCCGTAATAAAGTTCTGTGTAACCAATTATTAACAGTTTTTTATTATTATTAACATTTAGGAACCTTTAGGGGATCCAATCGTATCCCTATCCAATCGTTCTTTTCATCTGACACTCGACTTATCGTGACTACATTCAAGATGGCGACGGCCGCTAAACTTCTTGCAGTTACTGTCTGTATAAATCTTCTCGTAAATAAACTACCGGTGCTTTTCTGAGTTCTCAATGTCTCGTTTTAAATGTCAGGGCCCTTGGAAGTCTACCGATGAAGTGTGGAGCTACTTTGTGACTCGTAAATGGCGTAAAACAGTAGTTTATTTACATAGCTTCTTCGATGCCCTGTTGACCCTCATTGACAGCCTGTTGAGAGCATCGGCTAACTGACCCCAGATTTCGGACAGCAGTGGACAAGACGAGATGAGATATGCAAGGTACGTTTACACTCGGTATCATGATTCAATACACTTTAGGTCAAAATCACACCGGACTTCTCCTTTAATTGCACAGCCCTAGCTTACACACATTTTCAAAACTTTGCCTCCGTTTTTCAAAACTTCACACACAAATTTACGAATTGCACACACAAAAGTGTTTAAGTATTTGATCACCCTGTGATTTTGCAAGTTCTCTTACTTAGAAATCATGGAGGGGTCTACAATATTCAGCACAGGTGCATTTCCACTGTGAGGGACAGAATCTAATGACAATGACTAGGGATGCACCGATACCGGTATCTAGTATCGGCCTCGATACCATATTTTCTAAAGTACTCGTACTCGTTAAAAGTCCCCCGATACCGGGGATCAATACCACGGTCTGAGAAATGTCCATGTTTGAGCGGCGTGTAAGGGGTTAATCACAGGCGCCGAGTGCCGGCCTGCAGCTCAGAGCGGGGAGAAGGCGACGCATGTCAGCCGTGTGGAACTATTTCAAAGTGAATGAAAACGACAAAACAAAGGCGGACTGCAAATTGTGCTCAGCGAAACTGTCCACAGGAAGCTCAAAAGGTAGCGCATTTAACACAAGTCATTTAATCAAGCACCTAAAATCCCAACCCGACAACGAGTACTAAGAGTTCACCCACGCTCCTAAACAAACACAACACATGCTGCAGCAAACTCTTGCAACTCGTGTTAGTTGCAGTGCATTATGCAACAAGCTATGGTCAACGAGCTAACGTTAACTAGATAAGTAATATTTTCATCGCTAATATTGCAGATTCATTGAAAATTACATCGGTAACATTAATCAGCATTTTTGCCGCAACCAATTTATGAATGAGTCTGCATCAACTACATTAAAGAGAATCGCTTTATTTAGAGTTAATAAAATACCTTACTTGCTGGAGTTCAACATTAATAGAGCCGCAGGCACACATCTGACTGACTCTATGGCAAGCCGTTTTAGCATTAGACTCTTTGCTATACTAGTATGGCAAGCCGTTTTAGCATTCCATCCTTTTTTGTCTTTTATGTTCTAAAACAGTCCTTCATTATTGGAATTATTGGTGAAAATAGTCGATCCGGAAGCTCACATTGTGTTGAACTAAAAATGTTGAACATGAATAAGTGACACTTCCCAACAGCAAAATACTTACTGACCTACATTAATTTGTTAAAAGACTACTTTTCTCCCTTTTTTGACTAAAAGACTAAAACCTTTTTGACTTTTCGTCGACTAAAGCTAGATTAAAACCTTTTTGACTTTTCTTTGACTAAAATTGGACTAAAACTATCACATATAGAAGTGACTAAAATTTGACTAAAACTAAGAAGCATTTTAGTCCAAAAGACTAAGACAAAATCTAAGATGGTTGTCAAAAACAACAAGACTGGCTGTTGTTACCTGTAAATTTAAATCATGTTTTTATTAAGTACTCTGTATCGGTATCGGCAAGTACTGAAATGCAAGTACTCGTACTCGTACTCGTTTTCCAAAAAAGTGGTATCGGTGCATCCCTAACAATGACCCAAAGCACACAGCCAGGAAAACCAAGGAGTGGCTCCGTAAGAAGCATATCAAGGTTCTGGAGTGACCTAGACAGTGTCCAGACCTAAATCCAATAGATCCTCTTTGGAGGGAGCTGAAACTCTGTGTTACTCAGCGAAAGCCCTGAAACCTGACAGATCTAGAGAAGATCTGTATGAAGGAGTGGGCCAAAATCCCTCCTGCGGTGTGTGCAAACCTGCTGAAGAACTACAGGAACCGTTTGACCTCTGGAATTGTTAACAAAGGCTTCTGTACCAAATATTACATTTTTTGACTCAAGTGATCAAATACTTATTTGACACAGTAATTCACAAATAAATTGTAAAAAAAAAAAAAAAAAAAAAAAATCAAACAATGTTATTTCCGGATGTCTCTCACAGTGGAAATGCACCTATGCTGAAAATTGTAGACCTCTCCATGATTTCTAAGTAGGAGAACTTGCAAAATAACAGGGTGATCAAATACTAATTGACCTCAATGTATATATGTGTATATATATATATAAAATAACAGTTTTAAATATATTCAATTAGACAGCAGTTATTTTAAATAGTAAAATATTTCACAATATTACTGTTTGTGCTGTATTTTGGATCACATAGATGCAGGCTTGGTAAGCAGAAGAAAAGAAAATAATAAACATTAAAAATCTAAAGGTGCGTTCACACCGGACGCGAATGAAGCGGCAAGCGCGAGTGATTTACATGTTAAGTCAATGCAAAGACGCGAATAGCCATCCTGCGGCGCGAAACGCGCGAATGAGGCGGCGCGAAACGCGCGAATAGCGCGAATGGCGCAGCGCGCATTGAGCGTTTCAAGCGATTGCCGCGCGAAACGCGCGAATCGCGCGAGTTCAGAAATCTGAACTTCGGCGGAATTCCGCGCCGCGGTAACCAATCAGGAGCTCGCTGTAGTAGTGACGTGATCAGTGAGCGGAGGCTAAATTTTTTAACAAAGATGGAGGAGAAGATTATTGTTGCTGTGTGCGGACACCCGGAATTGTACGACACAACCTCGTATTTTTATAGAAACAGGAATAAAAAGGATCTTGCTTGGAAGAAAGTGAGTGAAGAGGTCGGAGAAACTGGTAAGTTATAAAAAAGTTCTTTACTCATTATGCATATTGAGACTACAGGTTAGCTAAAGCCGGCATATCGCCGTATTTTCAACTAATTTCCAGCTCACTAGTCAATGTGTTTATTCAGAGGAAGTATGCAGGAAAAAGTGGAAGTGTTTGAGGGACACTTATTTAAAGGAGAGGAGAAAGGAGATGGAGAAGAGGAGTGGGTCAGCAGCAGGGTCAGGAAAAAAGTGGCGGTACTCTGCGGTCCTGTCTTTCCTCGACCCCTTCGTTTCTCCCCGTGAAACAAGCGGGAATATGGAGAGGGGGGATGAGGATAGTCAGGCCGCAGAGGGCGAGACAGAGGCAGCAGCAGGGACAGGAGGTTTGTTGACAAGTGCAGCAATACAAGAGGGCATATAAGTTTTTTTTGTTTTGTTTTTTTGTTTTTTGGCAATGAAAAGTTTAAAATAATTTATCTTTGATTGGTGTAATGTGCAATGTTTTTAATGTGGTATTAATATTTACTATTTTCATGACAGAGATGACTTTGGAAAGCAGTGAGCCTGGGTCCCCTCTGCCTGAACCTGCTGCCTCTGCCAGCCTTTCCACACCTGCTGCTGTACCCACAGGTGTGTACAGGCAATAATGACCATGTGTACATGCATGTTATATTAATAACTAATAGCCTCATGCAACACTGAAGGTTTATGGATGAGTTTAATCCTTGTCTGCATTCTCATTGTACAAAATGTGTTATTTCAGTGACACCAAGAAGAAGGGCTCGGCGAAGGCCCAGAGAGGAGCCATCAGAGGTGGAGCAGCAGCTCCTGGAAGCTCTCAGGAGCCGTCCCGTTGCTCCGCCGCCGCCTCCACGCTCCGAGGATGAGCTCTTCCTCTTGAGCCTGGTTCCTTCCCTGCAGAGAATGCCACCTCAGACGAAAGAATTCGTCAAATTTCAAATTTATAAATTAATTTATGAAAGCAGCACAGATGGCTTAATTTGGAACATTTGGAACCTGCAAACTAGTTTTAGAAAAGAGGCAGCAATCTCTGCAGGGAACGAAGGAGATGTTCTCTCCTGTAGCCTTCTCCTCTCCTTTATCTAATCCCTCACTCTTCCCCCTTCCAAGCAAGATCTTTTTTATTCCTGAATGTAAATAATGTTAAATGTTTAGTGTATATAGTTTTATTGTGTAAATATTTTATATAATTGTATTGTAATGTAATTTCTTTTTATATATAAAGAATTTTTTTATATAATGACCAAAGGTTTTGATGTTTTACTTTGTGCACAACATAGTAAATCAAACATAATAAATCAGAAATTATATCGTTACATGGCAAACATTTGTATATTCATTCTAATTATATCCGGTTGCAAATCCACTCAGAGTAGTATAGTCAAAAATTATTTATTTGTGATTGGACCAGTGTTTTGTGTAATGTTCATGGAAATGCAACAATGAGACAGATTACATAAAAAAAAAAAGAATATTTACAATAAAGGGTATGGTATGGTATTATTTATTGCCATGTCAGCAACAAAAGGCTATCTTCAGGGCAAACAACGTGTAATGCATATTTACAAGAGATAAACATAAAAGACATAAAACAACACAGGATATAATAAACAAAAACAATAATAAACAAAATACAAAAACAATTACTCGGTCGGTTGCCATGGGACTGCTCCTTCCTCAGAAAAGTGAGCCATGAAATTCTCCCTGACTCGGAGGGCCTCTCGTGCAGAATTATTGGCTGCAACCCGACCGAGACATTGCAGCGAGTCCTCTGACCCTGGAGCCGTTCCCCTCACAGCAGGTGCCTCCGCAGATCTCCTCATGAAGTTGTGGAGGACACACGTCGCCTTCACACACCTCTCCAGAACATCAGGCTGAACTTCTATGAGGCGACGATACATCCTCCACTGTGAAGACAGGATCCCGAACGCGTTCTCCACCACTAGCCGGGCTCTGGAGAGACGGTAATTAAACACCCGTTTCTCTCTTGGAAGTGTGCGTCCAGGAAACGGCCTCATGAGGTTTTTCCGGAGGGGAAAGGCCTCATCTGCCACAAAGACATAGGGCAGGGGTCCTCTGTGGTCAGCACCAGGAAGAGGACGGTCAGGTGGCAAATGGAGGGTACCATCCCTGAGTGCCTGACCAAAGGCTGAGTTGGCCAGAGTCCCGCCATCACTCGTCCGCCCGTATCCCCCAACATCAATCACCCGGAAGCAATATTCAGCGTCCACAACAGCAAGGAGAACTAAGGAAAAAGTTCCCTTGTAGTTGAAGAACTGGGATCCGGTGTTGAGTGGTGCCTTTATGAGGACGTGCTTGCCGTCCAGTGCTCCACAGCAGAGCGGGAAGTTCCACCTCTCCTCAAAGCCCTCTGCGATGGTCCTCCATTCATCAGCGGAGGGCACAGCCATGAACTCCTCCACTAAGCAGTCCCAGATTGCAGTCACCACATCTGGGACAATCTTGCACACTGTGGAGACACCAACACGGAAGCTGCTGGCGATGGTCCGGAAGGAGTCTCCAGTGGCAAGATATCTTATAAGAGACAGAAAATTAAAATTATTAATTATAAATATGTATAATACTACTGTTTGTAACATCATTCCTTGATAATATTTTACCTTTATTTACCATTTGCCCTGTTTTTTAGCCAAGCTACATTGCAAAAACAGACTATTTCTGAATATTATAATATTCAATAATATTTCACACACACACACACACACATATATATATATATATACACACAAACACACACACACACACACTAGTTGTCATTTCATTGAAGTGCTGTATTGTTAACTGCGTGTTCAGTAGACTATATATGAATAAAAGTTATTCATATTTATAATTAAAATTATTAATTATAAATATGTATAATAATAATGTTTGTGACATCATTCTTTGATAATATTTTACCTTTATTTACCATTTGCCCTGTTAGCTAAGCTACATTGCAAAAACAGACTATTACTAAATATTATAATATTCAATAATATTACACACACAAGTTGTCATTTTATTTATGTGCTGTATTGTTAACTGCGTGTTCAGTAGACTATATATATGTATAAAAGTTATTCACTTACCGGAGGCAGATGGACAGGCGCTCTGCAGGTGGAATAGAGCGCCTGTAGTTGGTGTCTTGGAGGGAAATCCTCCCACCGACACGGGACAGCAGGTCATCAAACTGGGACCGGCTCAATCGGAAGTACCGCTGAAACCGGCCGTCATCCAGGCGCAGCTCTTGGAGGAGTCGGTGAAACTCACCAAGCTGGGTACGCCTCTGAAGGATCTGATGAACCCAGAAACGACGCCGAACAACTTTACGACATTTTTCAGCCTTCCACAACAAATAAAGCGCAGCTACTCTCTCAACGAAATCCATGTCAGCCATTTTGCAACGAACAGACTGGCGGCCAGGCAGCAGAAGCCCCTCCCATGACGCGAATTCGCGTCTGTTGTGAAGTTGTTTGCACGCGCGAATGACGCGAATTTTACCGCGCGAATAGCGCGAGTAAACTCAAATGTTCAAGCGGTCAACTACGCGCGAATAGCGCGTTTTTTCCGCGCAAGTCGCGTCCGGTGTGAACACACCTTTACTGTTGAAAAACTTTTGTCTGGTAGTGTATATCAACCATATGTAGCTGGATAGAAACCAAACATTATTTGAAAAAGGTGATTATTCCAAAACATATTCCAAGGCCTATTCTACAGCCATGATTTGTTGGTGTTTAGTAAAGGAGTGATTGCACAAGTGAGGAGTTAGTGTTAGGAACTGATCCATTAGTTTGCCATTTTAATCACTTGTGTTTGACAAAGGAAATCAAGATACTTCCTGTTAGATTGTGTTTCATAGAGAATTGTGTTGTGTTTTGCAAAAAGTGTTTTATAAAACTGAAAACTGAGTCAAAGGCTGCGAATTAGCGTCTGGTTTTGCAGATTTGGTGTGAGGTTCTGGTGTTTAAAACAACTGTAAGTAAATCTGCTACTGCGGAGGGAAGGTGAAGATTGATGGTTCTGGTGTTGATTTTAGATAAAACAGCTGATCTGAGTTAATATAATTAAAGGTGCCATAGAATGGAAAACTGAATAATAGTTGAATAATAAAAGTTCAGTACATGGACATGACATACCACGAGTCTCAAACACCATCGTTTCCTCCTTCGGCAGAATACTCGACTACTAAAATATTTGATAGCTACAGCCCTAGTGACTATGAGGGTGTCTTTCTGTTGTAGTGATGAATAATGGATTAAATCGTATTGTCTGCGTGTGTAGTGTTTAATGTTTTAAGTAGAGGTCGACCGATATTGGTTTTTACCGATAGCTAGGTTGGACCACACTGGCCGATATCGATTAATTAACCCATAGTTTTTGAAAATGGATACTGAAAGGCAACCAAAATAGTGCTCTACTATTCTTTTTAAAGTGCTAAACCATACTTTATAAATTAATAAAAAAAATATTAATCATATATTGATCATTAAAGTTATTTCATAGTCCATTAATGTTAACAAAATAAACTTCAAAATGTAACAATATTACAGTAAATGTTGAAATGAACAGACTCTAACAAGGAACAACACTTCTATTCTTCAGCTTTCATCAATCTTAGTTGATGTTACAAATGGGCTCATTGTAAAGGGGTGGGAATCTTTACATTTTAACAATATGTACAATTTATTTTGTACAAAAGTTATACTTTAAAAATACTTTATTTTTTTATTATATAAGCAGGCTACTTTTTAAAACAATAGACAGTGACATAGACAGTGGCTGCTTTAACAGACTTCAATGAATGCACAAATCTATCAGATGTTTTGTCCTGATCTAAAAACATACCTGACTGTGTGTACATCAGTTACGTATAAAAGCATTCGAAAATGCAAGTGCATTTAACCGCATCCACAATCGAGCTTTTTTGGACGAACAAACCCAAAGCACAAGTGAAAGTCTGTCAGTGCGCGAGTTTAGTGCCTCTAATAGTACTGCATTACAAACGGCAGAAATGAAGGCATATCTAAAGTAAAACACTGCGGGTGGAAGCACACACTGTCAAGCAATGCGCACGAGTCTCATAGTGAAAAAATTCTGTGCAATGAAGCCCGCTGCGTCTCTAGCGCACACAGGTGCCATATGTGGGGAAAACACAAGCTCATTGAAGAGAGGATTGCGATGCATCCATTTTTCACCCACCCCTTAATGAAACCGGACAAAAGTGAAGCGCTGCACAGACAACTCGCAGGTATCACACACAGGACGCGTCGCGTGTAGTTCAAGGGGAAGTCTAGAATAGAGTACGGATCGGGCCGCATTTTTCGAGGAGCGTCTCGCTGCAGCCTGCGGTGGACATCCAACTTCGCCCACATCCATGTGTGACGTCAGACACCACGCCTACGTCAATGCGTCATCATGTGACTCCCTTCCCCATCGGTAGCCTTAAAGAGGTGCATTTCAAAACACTTCACGAAATTTATCCATGTAAAGTAGCTCTTTCGAAATTCATGGACATTGATAATACCTGCAGTTTCTGTAACACACATGAGGAAGACTTGTGTCATTTGTTTTATAATTGTGAATTGTCTCTGAGTTTTTGGTCTGATGTTTCTATTCCTGCAAAGAAAAGTTAATTATAGTTGGCATAAGTATGTTGTATCGGGGATGTAAACAAAACAGTTCGTATTAAATAATACAAATTAAACCTAGGTCATCTTCCATATGGAACTAATTACATTCAAACAGCCGCTAAAACGCTTGCTTTGGTTCATTATAGTTAGGCAAATGGTAATTGGTAATAAAACATTTAAACCTTACCCTTTTTGTTTGTGTAATGAGATAAATTCACGTTTATTATAATCGATTTTGACATAGCTTAGACAAGATCAGATTTAGACGGACAATTAAGTTTTGGATTGTAAAAGTAACACTTAGCATATTTTCATTTTCATCTAATTCTCTAAAGATATGTCCACAAATGTGAACATTGCTAATCGTATTATCACTATTTTAATATGTGTTAATACTATTTAATATGTTGGATGTGTGACGTGTTTGAACATGGGCGTGGCGTCTGGCGTCACACTTGGATGTGGGCGGGGTTGGATGTCCACCGCAGGCTGCAGCGAGCCCTACTTGCTGAGCTCGCTTACAGCACACCGGAGCCATATAAAAAGAGAGTTGCGACACGCTTTGATCTCGCCGCCGCACGGTTCTCGTGGTTCATGGAGCTCTCAATAGTTCCAAACAGCTCCGTGCTGTCAATGTGTTTGAATGGAGTTAAATAGGATAGACAGCAGTTTTACTTTAATTTGCAGCAATTTCGAGTAATTATTATCACATAATGTGCATTGATTGTGTATTGATAACTTCTCTGAATACGCTTTACAATCGCATTTTATTCTGGGGAGTGATAAAGAGACATAATTAATATGTTCTCATACTCTTTGGCAGTCAAATGTGACCAAACACCTTAAGTGTAACTTTAATTCAATTAAATAACTGTAATATATATATAGTTAAGTTCTATTTAGTAAATATTTTGAGGAGGTTTTTTGTACTTAATATGTGCAATAATGATCCTGACTAGTGCTGGGCGATATGACGATATATATCGCGGGGACGATAGAAAAGTGTCTATCGTCCTATTTCTCTTCTATCGTTTCTATCGTTTCTAACCTAATTTTATCAATTACTGAAGAAAATATTGCATTAAATAGGCTATGACAAATGTATGATAATGTCTTGTTGCTATGCAATGCATACTCTACCTCCCTATAAGTGATAATCAAGAATAAAAATGAAGTTTTTCACAAAGAAACTCCGTCTTGTGCGACGTGATGCTTTACGTTGTTGCGACAAGCTTTAACTCGTGAGTGCTTAGCCTAAAGATGGAGACGCAAGAGGTTGAAGATGAATGCCCGAAACAAACTGAAACTGCTACGCAGGCAGCAGCCAAGAAGTACTTTTACCGAAACGTGGGGTACGTCAGTGATTGGGTGGCATTTTGGCTTCAAGAGCTCCGACACGGAGCAGAAGACAGTCATGTGCAAACTCTGCCAAAAGACTGTTTCCGCGCCCGACGCTGACGCCTGTTTCACACATACTCCGTCTGCGTTGTGTATTTTTTTTCCACATCCATGTTAACGGATTAGAGCGTTCACACTGCACGCGGTTGCGATCCGGTAATGCGTTCCAGAAGCGGTGCGCTTGCTAGGCTTGCCACGATAGACGGTGTTGACGGTGTTACCGGTTTTAAGACGCAACACCGGTGACATCACTTTTCCACCGTGACACCGTCTCCACATTTTTTTTTTTTTTTAAGTATTCGGGGTTTTTTATTATTAAATATTGATTTGAATTGAATGGAAAATATAATTCTAAATAATTTACTTAAGACGAGAGCATGCACTATAATTAAAAACTGAACATAGCTACAATGCGTCATATTTCATTTATCACGTGAGGAGTTCACGAGTTCGCGCTTAAAGTTAAGCGTGTTTGGCGTGCTTTTCGGGAGAGGGCTCCGAGCTCGGCATTCGGCCCGAACCCAATAAGTGCTCCCCCGAGCTGAAGGTGAGGAGACGGGGGGTGGGGGTTGGAGGGATGCTGAAAACAAGAGATGATGAAGGTAAGACTGCTTGGCTATTTAAAGGGATTCTCTTGTAGTGCTTAGATAGTGTTAATTATCTGTGCGAGCTCCTCCCGAAAATCACGAAATAAAACACCACAACGAGAGGAGTTGAATTTACAGAAAGAGAATGGCGGACGATTTAGTGTCAAAAAGCAATGCAAAAGCACCTGTTTGGCAATATTTTGGGTTCAAAGTTTTTTTTGTAGTTTCGTTGTCGTCCAACAATTGACGCCGAATTGCCAATTCCCGCAAAACTGAAAGTGAAAGTATAATACGCACGCATTTATAAGCTATTTAAAAGCAGAAAAAAAGAGGAAAAAAGGAAACTACCACCCCCACGGTGATACCGGTATTACCGGTGTTGTCACATGCCGATTAACCGGTGGGGAAATTTCCTCATCGTCACAACCCTAGCGCTTGCAGCAGTGGAGCGATGGTTTCGGCACAGAGTCTATTTTTGCTGTGCTGCATTGCGTTGCATGCGCTGAAGGAAAGTGACAGCGCATTGTTCGCTGTAAAAATGAACATGGATTGACACGGAAATGTACCTTAAATGCAGTCTACTGTGTTTCACAGTCAACACGTGGATTTTTGGCTAGGTTTAAAATAATGCAGTTTTAAATAAACAAGGCAACATAATAGATGCAATTATCCAGGTAGAAAAGTTCTTTAAAATATGGTTTTGTAATAAAGATTTAATGCAAACGAAAGGCACAGAGAGCAGACTGTTTCGGTCTGTGGTAAGTTTTAATTAAGCCTATGCTGTGTTTAAATGTGTTGCAGCTTGCTTGAGCAAATATACAAATCGAGAAGTCAAGTGCATTGAATAACAGCCTACGTTGTTTATAATACGTTGAGTTTAAACGAGAATATGTCTAGTATTATTGTATTAGTGTACTGTGATAAAAGTATCCCAATGCTGAAAAAGCACGTTTGGATTTGAAATTAAAATAACTTTAATAAAACAAAAAATAGAGTTTATTTTGATAATAGCCTACTTTTTAACTATGATGTGGATAAAAAAATAAATAAAATGTGAAGGCTACTGTAGCTCTACCTCCACATCTGTTGTCATTTGATACATTTATATTGCTGCACTATAATATATTTTTCTAATTTGTGACAGTTCAGTTAAATGTCACTTCAAATAACAAATAAAAATAAAGTTGCAAAAAAAATTATGCAATGATATTTATGTCAAACTTTTTAGAGTAACTCAAAATCTACTATATTTTGGTATATCGTGATATATATCGTTATCGTGATATAAAATAATCCATATCGTGATACATGATTTTTCCATATCGCCCAGCACTAATCCTGACCATTTAAAAGATAACATTTTCTAATATAGTATTTAGATTACAGTTAGTGTTATATTTAAGGTTAAATACATCTGAATGTGTATTTGGACATGATCAAACACTCTTTTTTTATACAGTATGTTTCGATTTAACGATTTAATGTTAAATAAAAAACAAAAAAAGTAATTTACTCTTGTTTTATGATATTCAAATATACAACATAACTGAATATTATAAAAGGCAAGCAAAAATGGCATTTAACATAATAGAAAAGATGAAGATGTTTAAAAAACACAAAGCAACGAACTGCATCCAGCATACATTTTTATCGTGTTTCTTGAATGCAGTCTTTACTGAAACTCATTCAACCTCCCACAGTGAGAGAGAGATTGCAGAAAGACTAAAAACATAAAAATATGACAACTAGTATCTGGTCGCTATTACAGTGTTTCTCACGTTATCCAGCTGCATTTACAGTTTAACTGTTTATTTTTTAACGATAAACATTAACTATAACACGCTTCATAAAACACCACTATTGGCCAGTTTTCCGAGAGGTCAACTGATGCATTAAAATGTAAAGAAATGCAGTAATTTCTTCAATATACTTGCGACTGTGCTTGAGAAGCGCTGAAATGAATGGGCTTCAATGCAGGAACTATTGGTTGTTTGTAACTATTGGCCGCTCCATCACACGCTTTACTTGCGCATTCCTCAGTTCCTATGAAGCCTATGGGAGTGTCACAACCATAGACTGTAAAAAATATGGACGTAGTATCCGTGACGTCACCCGTAGGATTCTGAAGCGCTATTTTGAAGCCTGTTGTGGGCGGGATTCGGCCGTCGCCATCTTGGAATTGCGTCACCGCACGTCACTCCCGGATAATCAAAAATGGGCAAAAAGGTGGGACGTGGGTGGAGCTGGCTGCTGAAACCACGCCCGCCTAGCGCGACAGTGGTGACAGCAGCGGCAACCCCCCTGTCACTCAAGTGGCCACGCCCTTAATTATGCTGAATTTTAAGGCTTAATATAACTTAAACGGATGAGTTATAAAAAAATTCACCCCCCTCACAGTTGACATGAAGGGCAAAACTAGTTATATAGACCAAAACCATTTTTTGAACCAGGCTGTAAACATACTTTTTTCTGCTGTAAAGTTGGGCATTTTAACATGGGGAGTCAATGGGCTGACTCTCTTTTGCAGCCAGTCTCTAGCGGCCAATCGATGAATTGCATTTTAAGACACTTCCGCGTTGGTTTCAATAGAGAGAGCGGGAGGTTGCCCCTTGGTCACAACCCTCTTTTTATATGGCTCTGCAGCACACATGGCCGTAGTTACCTGTGATTGGCCTGGCTGTGCGTCACTCAGAAAACAACAGGCCAATCAGAAGAGAGGCTCATGAATATTCATTAGATGGGCCAAAATCGACCTGTTTTTGACAGAGCTCTTAAAAAAGGAGCTGTAAAAATTTATTGAGATGGATTTTGGCACTTATACCGCAAATATATATTCAACAACTAACAACTAGGACATCAACAACTAAAATAAACCTCCAGAAATGTGTACAATATGGGACCTTTAATGCATTAACTAATCGTAAATAATAATCGCAAATATAATTTCAAGGGAATAATGGAGAATTATGATTTTTGTCATAATAGTGCAGCCCTATCTCAAATGACACATTAATACAACTCTCCGACTGTTAATAAACATGTTGACTCTCATAAATGACTCTTTGTCTCGTCATTTATCACTTTAACTCCTGATAGCTTTAGCTCACATGCTAACTAGTTTAACACACGCGGTATGTGAACGGCCTACTCAAATTAGCTTTGTAACGAATCATTTCAAAATGATATTAGATCAAATATATGAACATTCACTCACCAGAGCAAAACAGATTTCTATATCGTCACAAAGAAGATTAATCTCAGGCTTCGACACTGGGATCTGCTCCAATCACACTTCTCTGATTTCACTCTTCTCTCTTTCTCTCCGATGACAACACTTCAGGATGATGCCTCGATTCTTTAAGTTACGTTTTCATGTGCACTCAGTCACATTTCTCATTAGAATAATGTTTAAAGCAGTGAGTTTCTGGAGAAACAGTCTCGTATAATCTCCTCTTTCTCTCTGTGTTCGCACTGAAAGCAGCAGCAGCAGCGCCGGCGCCACATGTGGGCGGGGCTTATGAATGCACTGCTACCATTGGCTCTAAGAGATGTCCGTCACTGAAGTGAGGAGTGATTGGATGAATCTTTCTGATCTGATTTTTCTGAATCTTTGGATGAAACCTGTCTGATCCGGGAGGATAATAAATTACATATATATTTTTTTTATTCTATGTGATTATTTTGATGTCTACGTGGATGAGAGATTATAGGACGGTAGTTTGACGGAAGGGTTGGATCTTTATTAGGTTTGGGAACGAGTGAAATAGCATAAAATGGACCAGAAGTGTTTATTGAACTCCATCGGGTCCTGCTGCTTTATTGTTAGGCATTGGATTCCGGCGATATATTATTTTTCTATGATTGGTTTGTCCAGTGCACTGATTTGTTCTGTGTTAAGTTTGGGGAGTTGAATATTATTTATAAAAAATTATAATTAATATTTTCTTGTCTTGTGTTATTATCAGGTGAATAAAGTTTAGCATAGAAGTTTCCAACTATTGTATTTATTTCTTGTGGAGAGTTGGTAGGCTTCCCTGCGGAGTCCTTAATGGTTGCAATTGTTTTTTTTTTTCCCTCTGTCTCTCTTGATTTGATTGGCTGAGTATTTACTGAATTTGTTCCTATGATGGTAGGTTTCTTGACAGAGTCAACTTATTAACAACTTACTGACAACTTATTAACTGCTTATGTTACAGAAAATCTGAAAATGTCATAAATTAAGTGCTTTAAACCAGGCTTTATTGGACATTAATTGCATTAATATTCAGAGTTTCTTAAAATGTTCCAAAATACATGAAGCACACATACACACATTGGGTTTCCATGTTTTATAAGGACCTGCCATAGAATAATGTATAAATTAAACTGTATATCCTGTCTCCACTAAACCTAACTCTTAAGACTACCCCTAACTGATCTATTTTAATGTGAACTGATAAGTATTTGTATGCTTTTCATTTTGACATCATCATGCCATTTACTTTTTTAATTGGTTTTGTTTAACTTTGGGCATAGGCTTCATGTAATCAGGGTGTCTACAGGTTTGACCAAGTTAAATTTAAGACATTTTAAGACTTTTTAATACCATTTTCAAACTAAATTTAAGACTAAATTGAAAGTCTAGCACAAAACTATGAAGATATTTTAAATTATTATTTAATTTAACAGATTTTTCTTGGGAATATTCAACAGAAAACACTATTCCAGAAGAAGAAATTATTTTCTATTCCATGACAAAGTCAAGGCTCTCACACACTTTGAAGCCAATGTAACAGTGTAACAAACACGGATTTTGAGTCATGGATCGGATCATTTTTCTAATTACTGAATGCTTACTTTAGGTAGGCTACTTCTCATCCACAGCAAAAACTACTATCTGAACTAAAGTTCAGTAACAAAACAAGAACGTTTATACAAATGACAAGTGTAAATGAATACAACATAAAGTTAGTAATAAAATCAATAACACTAGTATTCAGGAGGGGAAATTTAATAATTAATTGTAAAATAACTAGTGTTTCATAGTAAAGCGGGTATTTATAGAACGCTGTCTCTTTAAGGCCAAATGCACGAACCGAATACTGGTACGCATCTCTTTCTCAGCTGTTTCGGTTCACTGAAGACATAAACGACTGTTAAACAGAACACCAAAACGGGTATTAAGACATGACTTGGTATGTACGTTTCCGTTCAAATAGCAGTTAAAGAGGAATCAATCTGTGTGAATTGCGCCGCGCGCCTCTCTCTCTCTCTCTCTCTCTCTCTCTCTCTCTCTCTCTCTCTCTCTCTCTCTCTCTCTCTCCCCGCGTGCTCGTGTCAGGTGTGTGCGGCAACGGTAAAAAAAAATAATAATAAATCAGCATGCGTGTTCCCTTTTTAAATTGTTTGAATTGGTAAAGTGGCAAGACAAAACATGTGCTAATTATAAACTTTTACTCTATGATGGTTAAACTTCACAGTTAATCTGCGAATCAAATGCGTGTAGTTGGGCGGAAACCCGCTAAATCTGGCAACACTGAGGCGTTGTCAAGCAAGCGCGTGTCTAGCAACAGAACAGATTTAGAACCTGCGCAAGAAAAATATGATCCTCAAAGCTGAGGATTTACTGATGAAGTGGAAATAAAGTATTGTAATAATCAAATCCACAAGAAGAGGAAACATGTTTTTAAATGAATATGAAACAGTTCTTTAAAACAAACTGTTCAAAGAAGTCATTAAGGAATATTATTTAATTCTCATATCTGGAAAACTGCATCACAAAATTTCAGGTTTTTCAGGATGGTTGAAGAACTCTGACTGTTTTCTCATCAGGTTTTTGAGTAGGCATTGCCTGCCTTGTGTTCTTGGAGAAAATGCCACTGATACAATCATACTACAATATAGACAGGAAATATCTGCTAGTGATAGTTATGAAGCACCTATGCATCCACATATTTGATCATAGTGATTCAGTGAATGTGAATGTCAAACCTCAGTATGTTTAGTCGACAGTGTAGAGAAGGCTGACTATAATCAGCTTGCTTCCATTTACTGAAAAAAGTGAAAGTCGTGACGTATTGTCAAGTACGGTGACCCATAGTAGATATTGGTGCTCTGCTTTTAACCCATCCAAGTGCACACACACAGCAGTGAGAAGTGAACAGACACACAGTGAACACACACCGGAGCTCAAGGGCACCTCTGTCATAGTATTGAAGGTGGAAAGAGCGCTGTTCATTCCCACCCCCACCATCAATTCCTGCCAGTGTGAGAATCGAACCTGTGACCTTTGGGTTAGAAGCCCAGCTCTCTTACCATTGGGCCATGACTGCTCCATAATGGAGATAAGCCTATACTGTTCACCTGAATTACAAAAGCTCTTCTGGTCTTAAATGATGCAAAAACAAGCTTTGAGAACACTGTATATTAAAAGTTCACAGTAAACAGGAAAATATCTGATAGCTATAGTTATGACACACATAGTTATGGGATGATTTTAGACTCAAATTGATTAATAGATTCACACACAATTATCCATGCACGGCATACATTTTATGCATGTATCTAACCATAAACAAATGCCTTTCAATGTGAGTCAGTGTAATTCAGGATTAAATGATCCTGCAGCCATTTGTAGAAACACAGACATGTTTGCAGATACAAATTCTGCATTAATATATCAAACTGCTCATGCAACAAGGATTATGTGCATTTGTGGATCAGGTGACACGTGTGCATTCATCTCTTCCAGTCGATTCTATTTGATTCATTTCAATTTTGAGACTTTAGTTCCGTCAAATCAGCGAGCGCTAGATGACACTATAGCTCCAGTCACATGAGCGCATTCCATTGTGTACGGTTTAATGAATGGTACATTGTGTTTTCTTTGTTTCTTTTGGTTTGGCTATTCTCCTCTGTCCATAGAAATATAATACAAAGGTTTTATTGAACTCTATGGTAGATTATTTAAGCCACATTTATATTAAATTAATTAATACTCCATTAAACCAATGAGCCTTTTACAGGCAATAGTATAGCCTATTCTGAAGTAGACACATACACCTTGCTGGCTAAAGGAATGACAAACTATTTTCTGAGTCAGTGTCGGCTGCAAAGATGAATTTAACGATGATGATTTGCCATCTCCGCAGTTCAGGAGAAATGCACCTTTGACTTACAGTAATGAGAGAGTGTTTGTATTTGGTTCTTTCGAAGTAGACATTTCAAGCTTCCTATAGATAGCTGTATTTCTCATGTCCTCGAGTTAAGCCTGAGCTTCTCTTCATTTGTTCCATGCTGCAGTTCGACGGAGATATCAGATATTTTTCAAAACCACAAGTTGTGTTGATATTGTAATTGTACATAAATAAAAGACATAAATAAAAGAGAGAAAACAGTCAAGCAAACATATAACAGCCCAGATTCATCTAGTGCTTAATTAAAATAGCTCGCAGTACAAGCACATATTTGCTCGTGTGAAGAGGATGATTTTTCATGTGAATTTTTCATTTTTTATTTTAGTTTTTTTTTTCGTTAAGTACTAAGTCTGGGGTACATAATAAATAATAGATTGTAGCAATCAAATTCAAATAGCCAACATTGTGAATATGAAACATTTGGAAATAGGATTATAGCACTAAACAATAAAAAAAACATCTCCGGAATAAAGTCATGATGCGAGAGTAAACTCAATATTCAGAAAAATGTTGCAATAAAATGTTGAGAATAAAATAATTGAATTTAGACAATAAAGATGCTGTGTTTCAAGAAAAAAGCTAAAACTTGAAGAAAAGTCTAAATCAAATGCTGAGAATTAACTCATGTCATGTTGATTTCATCTGGTTGGACCGCGGTAAACAGTGTCTTCAGTGGCGTTCTCCAAGTAGACCAGAGAGAAATGCTTCCTTCCTTTCTCATTGCATTTATTACAAATCATTTTTGAAATGAGTTTTTAATATTAATGCATTAATGGGTTTAAAAATAGTTTAGGGTTAGGTAAGGAGGGCTTTGTTGCCCATTAGTAAATTAAATATGTTCTAGCTATTTTTTCCCTAACCAAACTATAACATTTGAATTCACAAATATGCCTCTTTGTTCACGTTAATGAATCACACTGGGCCTTGTTTGTGTGTGAAATGCTGTAAACTGCGAAAATGAAGTCTCAAAATACAAATGAACTGCACAAGACTGACTCAAACAAGACGTCAATAAATGCACATCTGACCCACAAATGCACAGAATCCTTTTTGCATGAGCAATTTATGTAAGGGATAATCAACGGTTTGCCGTGCATTAAAGGATTTTAAATGCACGACGTGGAGGCTAATAAACGCCCGACGCAAAGTGCATTTTAAATCCTTTAACGCACGGCAAGCCGTTGATTATCCCGCTTATTCCATGGTTATAGACAAATTAAAACTAGGATTGATATTTGCAGCGCAAAATTTGTCTGAATGGATAAAAAAGACGTCAGTTATGACACGCAGCTCTAGCATTCTGGCCGCTTCAAATCAGACTCAGAGATTAAATAGTCCGGTAAAATCACATTTATTTGAATGAAATATAGCATTTGTTTCAGTAGATTATCGATCGACCAAGAGAGAGTGTGAAGGCAAGAGAGATGACAGTTGTGTGTGTGCGTAACGTTACCTGCCTGCATGCTGTGCGTCTCTCTCTACAAACAACAATTCATTCACAAACAGCAGTTTTACTGCCCCGTTGCTGAGGAATATAATGTAGCGATCTAGTATCAAGGCTATTTTAATAAGGATCGCAGGCAAACGCCGACAAGAAGTTTATGAATGTGCGCAGCACAATGCAATCTCTGACCTCTCTCTCTCTCTCTCTCTCTCTCCTCTTACAAACACTAGTGAAATGAAAAACATTGATAAACCTTAGTGAAATTCATTCATATGCATTACTGAAAACCTCTTACAAACAAGAGTGAAAACATTGATAATGTTTGGCTTTTCGTATTTTAAACAACATTTTACTGTCGTCAAGTACAATTCCGAAGGTGGGACGAAACAGCGCGATGTTACAGAGTTCGCACCGCGCAGGCCTGTCATAAGCGCGGCTCTGACTGTGACCGACTCCCAGCACAGGCACACGGGGAGGACATGTTCACTTCGCTAGCGCCACCGAGTTGATAGCGCTGGCGTCAGCCTCTTTTCGTACTACACAGTAATTCGTGATTCTCATTGCACATAACATACTGTAAATCAGTATTTATTTATTATTACAATTCTTTTACTTATTATTTTTCTACCACAGCAAAGAACTGCACGTAGCAGAGACGTAATAGGCTACTGTAAGTTAGTCCTCTGGAGGAGCGTCCAACATTGTTAAGCACGTCCAAGTGTTTATTTTTGTAGGCTACTTTACTGTATTTTATTTAGTTAGTTTATTTTAATTTAATTTAATCTGCCAAAAACATGTTTAAACCTACGTACTCTTTAGTATGTTCCATATTTCCACAATGAAAAAATAATGAATAATGTCCTGGAAGAAAATTACGAGTGCTTTACAGCTTTCCAGCCCAAAGCAGGTAACACTACTATTTACATGTAGTAATGATAATAATAAAAAAAAAAAAAAAAAATGAACACATGAACTCTAAATGTTCGCCCCGCGCTGTCAGCGAATCGAAGCGAACACGACCTCGCTGCGCGGTCGGTCACAGAGCCATGACGGATCAGCCGGGGGCGAGCTCTGTAACCATAGATGTATATATACATAGATTCCTCATTAGCGACTGTTTCTATGGGCCGTTATGCGTAAGCCGCCAGCCATATTGTAGCGGTCAACTCGACGTCATTCACCCATAGATCTATGTAATTGACCATAGTAATCGCTGAATATTCGAAATGCCACAGTCCTGCACAGCCGTTGGTCTGCGAACCTATAGTATGGCGAATGATGTCCAGTTGATCGCTGCAAAATGGCAAACGCATCTACGTGCTTGGAGCGGTCCAATGGGGTATCTACGTATAAATATCTATGTCTGTAACATCGTGCGTGCCGTGTCGTCCCACATTCGAAATAGTACTTGAAACGATAAAATGTTGTTTTAAAATTTTTTAAACTTCAGACAACTTAGTCGGTTCCAGTCGGTGGAAACAATCGTTAAGTGTGTTCAGCTCAGTCTTAGAATGTTTCTGCTAGTTGTGTAGTGTGTCCCCAGCATTAGACTAACCTCCATGAAGCAGACGCGCCAAATTAAGCGGAAGTGTTGACACAGCTTCCGTTTCAAGTGAAATTAGCTCTCATCACATACTGAAATCTCGACTCATTTCAGTTATGCACATCAAAGAATTTCAGTAACGTTGATCAATGTTTTCACTAGTGTTTGTAAGAGGTTTTTCAGTAATGCATATGAATGAATTTCACTAAGGTTTATCAAATGTTTTCACTATAGTGTTTGTAAGAGGTTTTTCAGTAATGCATATGAATGAATTTCACTAAGGTTTATCAATGTTTTCACTATAGTGTTTGTAAGAGGTTTTTCAGTAATGCATATGAATGAATTTCACTAAGGTTTATCAAATGTTTTCACTATAGTGTTTGTAAGAGGCTTTTCAGTAATGCATATGAATGACTATCACTAAGGTTTATCAATGTTTTCACTATAGTGTTTGTAAGAGGCTTTTCAGTAATGCATATGAATGAATTTCACTAAGGTTTATCAATGTTTTCACTAGTGTTTGTAAGAGGTTTTTCAGTAATGCATATGAATGACTTTCACTAAGGTTTATCAATGTTTTCACTATAGTGTTTGTAAGAGGTTTTTCAGTAATGCATATGAATGACTTTCACTAAGGTTTATCAATGTGTTCACTATAGTGTTTGTAAGAGGCTTTTCAGTAATGCATATGAATGAATTTCACTAAGGTTTATCAATGTTTTCACTATAGTGTTTGTAAGAGGTTTTTCAGTAATGCATATGAATGACTTTCACTAAGGTTTATCAATGTTTTCACTATAGTGTTTGTAAGAGGTTTTTCAGTAATGCATATGAATGAATTTCACTAAGGTTTATCAAATGTTTTCACTATAGTGTTTGTAAGAGGTTTTTCAGTAATGCATATGAATGAATTTCACTAAGGTTTATCAATGTTTTCACTAGTGTTTGTAAGAGGCTTTTCAGTAATGCATATGAATGACTATCACTAAGGTTTATCAATGTTTTCACTATAGTGTTTGTAAGAGGTTTTTCAGTAATGCATATGAATGACTATCACTAAGGTTTATCAATGTTTTCACTAGTGTTTGTAAGAGGTTTTTCAGTAATGCATATGAATGACTATCACTAAGGTTTATCAATGTTTTCACTATAGTGTTTGTAAGAGGTTTTTCAGTAATGCATATGAATGACTATCACTAAGGTTTATCAATGTTTTCACTATAGTGTTTGTAAGAGGCTTTTCAGTAATGCATATGAATGAATTTCACTAAGGTTTATCAATGTTTTCACTATAGTGTTTGTAAGAGGTTTTTCAGTAATGCATATGAATGACTATCACTAAGGTTTATCAATGTTTTCACTATAGTGTTTGTAAGAGGTTTTTCAGTAATGCATATGAATGAATTTCACTAAGGTTTATCAAATGTTTTCACTATAGTGTTTGTAAGAGGTTTTTCAGTAATGCATATGAATGAATTTCACTAAGGTTTATCAATGTTTTCACTAGTGTTTGTAAGAGGTTTTCAGTAATGCATATGAATGAATTTCACTAAGGTTTATCAATGTTTTCACTATAGTGTTTGTAAGAGGTTTTTCAGTAATGCATATGAATGAATTTCACTAAGGTTTATCAATGTTTTCACTAGTGTTTGTAAGAGGCTTTTCAGTAATGCATATGAATGAATTTCACTAAGGTTTATCAATGTTTTCACTATAGTGTTTGTAAGAGGTTTTTCAGTAATGCATATGAATGACTTTCACTAAGGTTTATCAATGTTTTCACTAGTGTTTGTAAGAGGCTTTTCAGTAATGCATATGAATGAATTTCACTAAGGTTTATCAATGTTTTCACTATAGTGTTTGTAAGAGGTTTTCAGTAATGCATATGAATGACTATCACTAAGGTTTATCAATGTTTTTCGTTTCACTAGTGTTTGTAAGAGGCCTTTCAATAATTATGGCCTCATATGACTTGACTCTTAATGTTAAGATTGACAATTTTGATTATGCCTTTTACACCACAACTGAAAGGATCAAGGCATTTAATTCGTGCTTGCCCTGAAAGAAATAAGGAGGGTAATTCATCAAAGCTGAGTAAGACAAGAGAGAGACTAATCTAAATAGTGATGATGAGGAAAGAGTTGAAGTAGGGACCTCATATGCTTCCTCTCTGAAAGTTAAAAATCTGACTCTTGTGGAGAACGATGGTGGGTCTAGTGTTTCTGAGGCCCAGAACACAGTTTCTGAAGCCAGCACATTAAGAGTGGCTTTATAAAAAGAGGAGTCGAATACTGCTGGTGTGGTGGGTGATAGAATCAGCGAGTCTGCTTCTGAGTCAGTCTTAACAAAGGGTAAGAGTGTTATTATAAATCAGCAACGTGTTGAGATATGTGAGGATGCCGATCTAGCATTGGATAAAGCTGAGTTTAAGGTTCCAGGCAAAAAGGAAGAATTCAAATGAAGTTCAGAGAAAAGCAAATGTAGTTGATGATGATGATGACGATGATAATAGCAAAGGAAGGATGGAAAGTGACAACGAATCTTCTGACTCTTCTTTCAGCCTTTCTCAAAGTGATTTATCCAGTCGCAGCTACGAGGCAGAAGATATTAAGCTGTTCCTCAGGGCAACAAAGAATAAGAGAGGAGTGCGTGTCTGAATATTTTCCAGATATTAAACAGTTTGTTGATAAAACAAAAATGTTCATGGCAGAAAGCTTATTCACAAATAAGGACATTTATTGACTAAAGAAAATTGTAAGAATTTTAAATTCTGATTTGGTTGATGATAGCTAAAAAATCTGAAGTGGCATGCTTTGGTGCTCTGATTTCTATGTTTTCAGCTTGGGCATGTTCTTTGTTTTCACCTTTTCTAGAAATGAATGAAATCAACATTGCATCATTAAATATTAACGGGGCTAGAGATTAAGAAAAGAATGGAGATATGAGTTTATAAAGCAGAATAAATTAGAAATGGCTGTAGCAGACGAGGTTTTTAGCGTGTCACAGTAGCTTAGGGTTCAATATGGACCAAAGATCAGAAGCCAGGAACGTCTACTGGAGAGAGGGCGAGATGCTACTGGTGAGTGAATAGACAAGACGATTAAATTTGATTAATAAAAGAATTTATATCGATGGGTTTCCTTTTCTTTTTCCTTGTAGTTTGTTTAGAGTAATTATATTAATGGACAATCAATTAACAGCAGTCAAGAAATATTCTGTTTTCTAGAACAGTATCAAAAATATTAACAGTTCAACAGATTCAAATCGATGTGGACCAAAATAAAATAAATTCTCAAAAAACAAAACAATAGTGTGTGTTTCTTCCAAATAAATTCACAATAAAATACTCTTCAATGAGCTTTACATTCAAAAACCCAATAATTCAAAAAGACTTTGTAATAGGATGTTCACTCTGACTAAATTCAGAAAATAGATGTAAATGACACTTTTTCTTTCAAAACGCAACAGTAAATTCAACCATGAAATGTAAAAACACAAGAACAAATCAAACGATTCAATTGAACGATGCTTTGCGGATAAACGACTCAGTCGATCAAAGTTCGTGAATCAAATGATTCAGCTTCAAAAGCTGAACACTCGTTCAAACAGTTCCAGTTCAAAACCAAAGTCTCTCCGTTTCAGATGCAAAAAATCTAATTTGTTCAAAGTATCGGGATCTTTAATTGTGTCCAAAAGAACAGGAAACAATGGAATTCTCCTATCAGTCCATGAATTCAGATCACAGTTCAAAGGTCCGTGGGCAGCTCGCCATTTGTGCACATGTAATCGCGATCAACACAGATGATTCTCACCAGAGGATTACGCTCGGCACAAAACAGGTAATTCTCTCAGAAGATCCCGTTCGTAGAAAGAAACATATAACGTTAGAAGAAAAGAAAAAAACAGCCTAGCAAAACACAATTAACTTCTGATTCAAACGTTTTCATCACAAGTTCATACACACATCTCAAATACAACGTTTCAACTGTTATTAAACACGTTGAGTTTCATAAATTACTCGTTGTCTTGTCTCATAACCCATTTATGAATATTACCTGAGATAGCTTTAGCTCACATGCTAACTAGTTTGACCCATGCGGTATGCGCGCGGCCTACTCAAAATTGCTTTGTAACATCTCATTTTGAAATTATATTAGATCAGTATATGAAAATTCACTCACCAGAGCCAAATAGAACAATATTTTGACACAAAGATAATTAATCACAGGGCTTCAGCACTGAGATCCACTCCAACTAACTACACTTCTTTCAATTTCCACGTCTCTCTTCTGTCTTTCCGTCCGACGACAACACTTCAAGATGATGTCACGATTCTTTAAGTTTCGTTTCCAAGTGTACTCTATCACATTTCTCCTTAGATTAATGTTTAACGCTGTGAGTTTCTAGACAACCGCTGCGGTCTCGTGCAATCTCGTCTCTCTGTTCTGAAAGGCGCAGCAGCGCCGGCGCTTCTTCTTCTTCTTCGTCTTTTTTAATGGCAGGTGGCAACCTGGCATTTAAGGTGCATATCCGCCACCTACTGTGCTGGAGTGTGGGCCAGAAATGTAAGCATCTGATCACGGTATGACTCAAAAAAAAAAAAAAAAAACACCTTTACTTTACCTCCTTCCTACCTTTATAATTACTTTACCAATCAATTAAATCCTTTTCATTAAACCAGTTTCTCTTAAAAAGTTAAACAAATCTCCCATTATCTGCTCTCCGATTTTAAAAAGATTTTTAAGGCTCAACATGTTTTCTCCAAACTTCAGTACTTCCTCTTTTAATTTTATCCTTTGTTTTTCATATTTGACACATTCACTAATCACATGTTCCCAGAGCCGGATTAACGCAAAGGCAAACTAGGCACGTGCCTAGGGCCCGATTGGAGGGATGGGGCCCAGACAGAGGGCAAAAAAAAAATAAAAATATAAATAAAATAAAATGTACAAATGTCCTATCTACAATTTATTTCAATATTTATTAACTAAAAATAGTGACGATGTTTATCTTAACCATAGACTGTTACATTACGTCACATTAACGACAGCCCATGACTGTTTAATATATACAAAGTATAGTCTTTGATATATAGCAGTGACCCGCGGTTATGAATAAAAAAATTAATATTTTTAATGATATTCAGGTCGCGGACGGTCGGGTCGTTTGAAATGAAGATGGCAATTAAACCTTTGTAATTTATATAGTAGCTACTAGACACGATTTTCTATAAAATATATACTTATTGGCTGAATAATATTTACCTTTTGAATGTTAAGCGTTATTAACTGTAGAATAAATGCTGAGGCGGGACAAAATGCCTGATTTCCCAGGTTGAACTGAGCAATGTAATTGTACCATTTTTATAGGCTACTATTTATATAGAATTATTAGACACATTTCACTGTCTTTTCAAATGCCTAGGTCTGTTTAATTTCCTTAATTATAAAATTTCTAGCACTATTTTTAAACTTTTATTTTAGCAATAATATATAAATTACCTCATATATGCTTGTTTAAAACCAGGGATTAATAACGAAATCCATGTAAAAACGGTATGTTTTCTTTACATTTCCACAGAGCAAAACGAACGAAATTAAACATTACGTAATAAATTTAAAGCACTATAATTTCCTTATTCATTTGATAAAACTATATTATTTTATCATATTCGTGATTCCTGAATTTATATATGAAAACTTCGTTTTGAAGTGCATTTGTTATGTTTGTATAAGAAAATTCATTAACCAAGCCTATTAAGTTGATTTAAATATTCTTGATAATTTTTAGAAAAAAGGAATTAGCTTGTAGTCTATATATTTTAGGGCTATAGGCTAATATTTTTCTTAACTTTTATTACACTTTAGATCGAAATAAAACTATTCTTTATTTAACATTGCAGAATTACTGACATAATTTAGAGTATTTCGAAAACGAAACTAATCTGTATAATGGAAAGACAAAATAAATCACAAGAACAATCTGTATTTTTCTTTTAATCAAGAACATTTCTATTGACAAAATTACCTAACAAATGCCGAATGATGTTTGACAGTGAACGCATCTCCACCGCATAGCCGCATATAATCGCTGGCGTCAGTCACAAATGTTAAACATGCGGGTCAGGAAGCGGGTAGAGTACAATTTACCTTTTTTTTTTTTTTTTTTGTATGTACATTGACCCACGCATCACTGATATACTGTATATACATATATAGAGGCGCCAGCTAAACCAGATAAAGTTATTTGCTCTGTTTACATAGTTTACTGACACCTTTTGGTTATTTACTGGTACTACTGCCTTAACAATGACACTCCCAATGGATAAGATGAGGATAATTTAATAGCATTTAATAGAGCCGTGTAATGACAATAATGAATATAAAAAAATAGTCTGATAGACTGTTTAATATACAACACATGAATTATTTTGGCATACAAACAACCAATTTGTAACCAAAGACTAGGCAAAATGTGAATTAACTTTTATTAGTAACTTTGGTAAGTTTCAGATTTCAATTCATAAATAACATAGATGGAGGGGGGCCCAAAAAATGCAGCCTGCCTAGTGTAGTCCATTTATTTAATCCGGCTCTGCATGTTCCGCTGATTCCTCTCCCCTTCCACAATCACACATACCTGAAGGGTCAGCGCCGGCGCTGCAGGTGGGCGGGGCTTATAAATGCGCTGCTACCATTGGTTCTTACAGAAGTCTGTCACTGAAGTGAGAAGTAATTTGATAAATCTTTCATCCTTCTGGAACTTTATCCCTTTTTCTCATCTCTCAGTTTCTTTCAGCTCTTTCTATATTTTGAAGTATTTTAATTTATTTGACAGTAGCCTGGATTACCCGGGTTACATGCTTTTGTTGCAAGAAACTCATAGTGACAAAATGAATGCCTCTGATTGGGCTAGACTAGAGAATGGGGTGGTTTTTCTAAGTCATAACACTTTGCTTAGTGCAGGGGTGGCTGTTCTTTTTGAGAAAAGTTTTAACCCACATTCATTTCAAGTAGAAGAAATAGTTAAAGGAAGACTTTTAAAAGTAAGGGTTAGCTATGGAAAAATTGTCATTGTTTTTGTTTGTGTGTATTGTCTAGTCTCAATGATAGAGAGAATAGTGTTTTTAAACATCTTGTGTTCTGTTTTACAAAAATGTGATCAATCTGAACACAGATGTTCAGTTTTTATTAACCTTTTGAAACCCAAAAGTGCGTACTGGCAGTTTAATACTGCTTTGTTAAGTGACAAATGGTTTAAAGAATTGTTTATTTTCTTCTGGGGAGTTTTTAAAACAGAGAAAGTTTTTTATAATTCTGTACAACAATGGTGGGATATAGGAAAAGTTCAAATTAAGCAGCTTTGTTTACAATTTACTCGAAACATCACTACAGAGACTAATTCTAAAATGGGTATCTTGGAGGCTGATATTTTAAAACTCTTGGAATTGGCGGAGTCTACTGCCACAAGGGGTTTTCTAGAATTGTTATTAGACAAAAAAAAAAACAGTTGCAGGGCTCGAAATTGCGACCAAAAATTAACCTGTGCGACCTCAAATTATATTTGGAAGCATTTGTGCGAGTGAGAGAAATGAGTGTGGTGCGACTAGGTTTTAAAACTGTCGCTATCCTAACTATTGCACAGACTCTGTGAGCTGATACAGTGACGGGTTCGCAGATGTCTCCAACATTACATAACTATTTAAGTTAATCTTCACATCATTACCTTAAATGCAGATTTGAGATATTAGCCGGAAGGGCTCCTAAAATGGCTAGCCCGACATCCCTGGGCTCTTGTGTTTCCAGTCGGGCTACCAGAATGTTTCACCGGACTGTCAGACGTACTATCGTGAAGTAGAGGACTTCTGCAGGTCCTTAAAACTCCTCAATTTATTTGTATCAAATGCAAGTCCATAAAAAGTTATAAACATGTAAAATGGTATAAGAAAAGTCTTGATTAACGTATAAGTTTAAGAGAAAGTCGATCGCGATAGGTTTGGATAAATCTTCAAAAAGGCAATGATGTCATTGAATAAATATGCAAGCTGTACGTTTCAAAGTCAAAACGCAGCACGGATCTCTTTATATTAATGTATCTGAGGGAACCAACTGTCCTCAGAAACGTGTCGTTTGCATTGTCAATTCATGTCTGATAAAACGGCGTTAGTGCTGATTTGTGTACAGCTGTTACTAGAGAAACCGTATTATTTCAGCGCTCCTAAAGCGCCCCCTCATGACAAACATTAATTTTTATTTCTAATACATTTTTTTCAACTGTTTATGGGCGAATTATTGCAATTATCGATCCATGTGTAAATGTGAACGAATTTAATGTGCCTTTTAAAAATCTAAACAATTAAGTAATACTAATGTTTTATATCTTATATAAATATAAGAAATTACTTGATTTATCCCTTTTAATGGTATAAAGGTTGAAATGCCATTTTATTAGATATTTAGTTTTTGTGTCTGTATCTGAATTATGAATCATGTTATTTTATGGGTTAATATTCTACCGTACATTGTCAAACCCCAGCTCTTAAAAAAAAGGGTCATAAATTGCCTTAAATTGATATTTTAAAATGCTGCAGCGACACTAAATGGTGAAATAAAATTCCTTCCTTGATATTTGTTTATATTTGTGTATTGAAAACATTTTTGATTGACATTTAGACTCCTATCTGATTTTCTATATTTAAAAAAATATATATTTTTTAATTTGGGCTAGTTAAATTAATTTTTGGGCTATCAAAATCTGTTAATCAGAATCGGCCATGAAGATTCAAGATCGGCGCATAACTAAAAAGAAATTGGGTGCTCCTAAATTTTTTGGGATGCTCCTAACTTTTTAAAGTTGGGAGCACCAGTGCTACCAAGTAAAAAAGTTAATTTCGAGCCCTGAGTTGGCTGATCTACTTGGTTCTAGGACACAAGGAGCTTTGGTCAGGTCAAGATTTCAAAGCATAGATCAAATGGATGCTTCAAAAAAAAATTTTCTTCAGTTTGGAGAAGAAGAATGGTCAAAGCGGAACTATCCATGCTTTACGTTCTGAATCTGGAATTCTTTTGACAGATTTTTTAAGAAATTCGTCAAAGAGCAGTTGCTTTTTATGAAAACTTATATAAAAGTGAAATCACTGCAGAGCAGAAAGATGAGGGTGAGATTTTCTTTGAAAACTTACCTCAGTTACCTCAAAGTCTCAACACTGAATTGTCTAGCCCTCTGAGTATGAGTGAGCTACAGAAAGCACTTGGTGAGATGGTGCCTGGTAAGACACCAGGTATTGATGGTAAACCAGTGGACTTTTACAAGTCCTTTTGGTCAACAAAAGGAGAGGATCTCCTAGAGATGTTGAATACCAATGGCAAGAGGTAAGCTGCCTCAGAGTAGCTGAAGAGCTGTGCTGACTCTCCTGCCGAAAAAGGGAGATCTTGGAGATATAAATGTTGGCGTCCTGTTTCTTTGCTCTGCAGTGATTATAAGCTTTTGTCAAAAATCTTAGCCAATAGATTAGCCAAAGTAATGGATAGTGTTATTCATCCTGACCAAAATTATTGTGTCCCAGGTAGATCAATTTTTGATAATATTGCTTTTATTAGGAGTTTTTATTGGGGATGAGACTGTAACCCAAAAAAATTGGGAAGGTATAATTGAGAAAGTGAAAGGTAGACTGGAAAAATGGAAATGGTTGCCTCAAAAAATGTCTTTTAGAGGACAAGTTTTGATTGTCAATAATTTAGTGGCCTCAAAGCTACACTGGATCCCGCAAAGTGCTTTGTTTCTATCTAAAAAAGAAGGTGGTCAGGGTCTTATACATTTACAAAGTAAAATAGCTGCTTTTAGGCTACACTTTTTGCAACGACTTTAACTGCTTCAGATGCTTTTACCTGGAATGCTGTTGGAAGAGTGATATTAAATAGTTTAGGAAACCTTAATCTTGGAAGGACAATATTTTTGATGGATCCATTGAATTTTCATTTTCCTGCATTACCTGTTTTTTATAGGAATGTTTTTAAGGTGTGGAATCTTTTTTCTTTTCAGAGAGTAGAGTTTCCAAATTCGTTGTATTGGTTGCTGGAAGAACCTTTAATTCATGGGAAACGATTGGACTTGACGAGCAACTCGTCTTTTCCCGGGCTGAGCAAAGCACTTATTGATAGCAAAATTGTGACTCTTGGTCGCTTGCTGGAAGTAACTGGACTTGATTTTAAAGATAATGAAGCACTTTCTCAAGTTCTTGGATTTAATTCTACTCGTGTTACGGCACTAATCCTCCGGAGATGGGAATCGGCTTTAAGTGATCATGAGAGACTCCTGTTATCAGATTACAGTAACGGACTGTGCAGCCGCGATGTGGAAGACCCCTTTCCCTGTTTGATCTTCACTCCTAAATTGGATGAATATTCTGTGTTTTATCTTAAGGAAACCAGTTCTCTAAATGTTGATTTCTTTTCTTGTAATAAAAAGGTTTTGTATAAATATTGTACAATTGCTTTTAACAAGAAAATGTTGAGCAATAGGGTAGATACCCCTTGGCGTGCCTTTTTTAATTTAGAGGATGATAAAAAGCCACAGTGGAGAGGTTTTTATAAACCACCGTTGACCAGAAAGACAGGAGATTTACAATGGAGAGTTGCTCATGGTGTTATTGCAGTTAATGCTTTTACTGTTGTTTTAAGTCCTGGAAGTTCTGATAAATGTCCTTTTTGTGATGATATGGAGACTATTTGTCATGCATTCTCAAGTTGTTATAGGCTTGAACCTTTGTTTTCTGTTTTAAGAGAGATTTTTAGAAAATGTAATGAGGTATTGTAACACAGGTTGTTTTCATTTTGGGATGTAAATATGTTTTAAAGAAGAGATATATGTATCAAATGCTTAATTTTGTGTTGGGGCAAGCAAAGATGGCCATTTATTTGAGCAGGAAAAGGAAAATTGAGCAGAATGTAGTACAAAACATTGTTACATTGTTCATTAACCTGGTGCAATCTAGAATTGTGATTGATTTCTGTTATTATAGGAGTATTGATGACTTGTTTTTATTTCAGAACATTTGGAGTTGCAATCATGCTTTGTGTCCTTCTTGAAGATTAATTGATTTTCACGGTGTATTAATTTTTCTCTGAGTTGGTGCTTGTTAGATTTGTGATTATGTGACTTTGTAAATAAAGGATTTTGTAAATTCACAATTCTCTCTCTCTCTCTGTGCTTTAGCGTGCATCAATTAAAGCAGCGCATTAATATAGAACGGTGATTAAACTGACTTGGAACTACCTGTGCATTAAACGGTTTTACTGCACACCTGCCAGCCAATCAGAATCCAGTATCCAGACATTCCATGGAATAAGATATATTAATGCATAACTGTGATTGTACAAATTGCTGCACGATCATTTAATCCTGAATTACACTGACTCCAATTGAAAGGCATTTGTTTGTGGTTAGTAAGATACATGCATAAAATGTTGGCAGTACATGGATAATTGTGTGTGAATCTATTAATCAATTTAAGTCTAAAATCATCCCATAACTAGTCCTCCACATATTTGAACAGTGATTCAGCAAATGTGAATGTCAAACCAGACAGAAGACAGAAGACATTACTCACAGGGCTTTTCTGCAGCATCTCACAGCTGGAATGAGTCTCTCATAGTCTGAAGGATCTGACGTGAACCTCTTTGGGTTGAACTCATCCAGAACCTTCTCTGACATCAGCAGTACTGTGGTCAGCAATGTGCACATTGAAGAGGAGAGATCTCTTCCTGGACCTTCATCTGAACTGATGTAACTCTGGATTTCCTCAAATAATGAATGATCTTTGAGCTCCAGTAAGCAGTAGAATAGGTTGACTAAAGCTTCATCTCTGATATTCAAGCTTTGTTGTTGTAGTTGTTTAATGTATTCAGCTGTTTGTCTGATGCTCTCTGTGGTGTCTTGAGTGTGTTTGATCAGACCTTTGAGCAGCTTTTGACTGGACTCCAGAGAAATTCCCATCAGAAACCGCAGGAACAGGTCCAGATGTCCTCTCTTACTCTGCATTGCTTTAACAACAGCCTTCTGCAGTAGATCCTGCAATGTGATATTTTCTTTTTGTTTATTAAAGAAAAACTGAAGCTCTCTCATGTTCTTGTTCAGGTAACAGATGAACACATGCACTGCAGCGAGAAACTCTTGAACACTCAGATGAACAAAGCAGAAAACCTTTCTCTTATAAAGGCCAAATTCATTCTTGAAGATCTCAGCGATCATTCCTGTGAACTCAGTGTCTTTACTCACATCAATACCACATGCTTTCAGATCTTCCTCATAAAACACAATGTTCTCCTCCTTCAACTGTTCAAATGCTAGCTTGGCTAATTTCAGAATCATTTCTTTATTTGATTCCAGGAGCTTGGTATTTTGTTGTTCTTCTTGTTCATCATATTTCATGTTCTTCATGGTCATCTGTATCCGCAGGAAGTGGATGTACATTTCAGTGAGTGTTGTGCTGATGTTCTCTGCATTGGTTTCAGTGAGAATATGCTGAAGTACTGTGGCAGTGATCCAGCAGAACACAGGAATGTGGCACATGATGTAGATACTACGATTCGTCTGAATGTGTTTGATGATTCTGTCGGCCAGAGTCTGATCTGTGATTCTCTTTCTGAAGTACTCCTCCTTCTGTTGGTCAGTGAATCCTCGCACCTCAGTGAACAAACCTACACATCGAGGAGGAATCTGATTGGCTGCTGCTGGTCGTGATGTCACCCAGACAAGAGCTGATGGAAGCAGAGTCCCTTTGACCAGATTCGTGAACAGCACATCTACAGATGATCTTTCCTCAACAGTGTTCACTGACTTACTTTTAAAATCCAGACGCAGGCGACTCTCATCAAGTCCATCAAATATAAACGCAAGTTTAGATTCTGTATATAACTTTGATTTCTCCAAGTTCTTCAAATCAGGATAGAACCTCATCAGAAACTCATGGAGATTGATCTCTGTGTCTTTAATCATGTTGATCTCTCTGAATGGAAGCAGAAACACACAGTCTATATCCTGACTGGTTTCATCTTCTGCCCAGTCCAGGATGAATTTGTGCACAGAAACAGTTTTCCCAATGCCAGCGACTCCCTTGGTCAGCGCTATCTTCTCCTCATTCTTTCTCCTCAGTTCATTAAATATATCTTCACATTTGATTGGTTTGTCCTGTGATTTCTGGGTCTTTAGAGCATCATCAATCTTCAGAATCTCATGTTCCTGATTGACATCTTTCATATCTCCCTCTGTGATGAACAGCTCTGTGTAAACAGCCTTCAGATCTGTGTCACTGTCATCACTGTTGCCCTCAAAAATATATTTCGCTTTATTCTTCATTTTGATTTTGTGAGTTTTCAAGAAATTTTCCAGCTCTATAATAAAAAAAAGAAAAAACATTAAACAGTTTTGACAATTTTTTCATATCATAATTATTAATAACTGTTACATTATCAATTCATACTCCTTAACATAATGGTTTTCTAGCACATTAAACAGGATGTGTGACTGTAATCATGTCTTGATGATACCCAGCCCATGTCCACACTAATGTTTTTCTTTGAAAACACATTTTTCTCTCCATTTTGTCCTTCCATCCACACAGAGATGGAATTTTTGTCGACGAAATAGAGCTTTTTGAAAGTGCAACCTGGATGTGTTAGTAAATTAATCATGCCAAAAGAACTGCAACTTACTATGACTGTTTCATCAGTATCCGCTCAGTGAGGTTTTATGAGGTTTTACACATGCGCAGTAAGGAGAATTTAAAGTTTTTTAACGATTCAGTGTGGATGAGAAATGTTTGGAAAACACTAGTGCGGACCGAGTGCATTTTATAATGAAAATGCTGTCCCAGCAAACACAAAACGTTTTTACAACTTTCCACAACGTTGTATTTTGGCTGCAATTAGGTAATGTTGTAGTGCAACGTTTTAAAATAATGTAACCAAAATAAAACGTTTTAGAAACGTTGTAAAAATACCAACCTCCCAGCCAGCAATGACTTGTGGGGCCCAGCTGGGTTAACCACGGGTTCCATGGGAACTGTGTGGGCATGGGCTTTGGCTGGGTGAAATCAGTGGGTCCCATGTAGGTTTTGTAGCATGAGTCCCACATAGGAAGCCCATATGAGATGATTACATGGGTCATATAAGGGACAAGCAGGCGCCAAGTGGGCATGTGTTTGATCTGGGAACACATATATGGGTGTTGAATGGCATATTTATGGGCCAAGTGGGCATGGGTTTGAACTGGGAACACATATATGGGTCTTGAATGGCATATTTATGGGCCAAGTGGGCATGGGTTTGATCTGGGAATACATATATGGGTCCTGCATGACATATTTATGGGCCAAGTGGGCATGGGTTTGAACTGGGAACGCATATATGGGTCTTGAATGGCATATTTATGGGCCAAGTGGGCATGGGATTGAACTGGGAACACATATGGGTCCTGCATGACATATTTATGGGCCAAGTGGGCATGTGTTTGATCTGGGAACACATATATGGGTGTTGAATGGCATATTTATGGGCCAAGTGGGCATGGGATTGAACTGGGAACACATATGGGTCCTGCATGACATATTTATGGGCCAAGTGGGCATGGGTTTGATCTGGGAACACATATATGGGTCTTGAATGGCATATTTATGGGCCAAGTGGGCATGGGTTTGAACTGGGAATGCATATATGGGTCCTGCATAGAAATTTTATAGACCAAGTGGGCATGGGTTTAAAATGGGAACACAAATATGGGTCCTGCATGACATATTTATGGGCCAAGTGGGCATGGGTTTGACTGGGAATGCATATATGGGTCCTGCATGACATATTTATGGGCCAAGTGGGCATGGGTTTGAACTGGGAATGCATATATGGGTCATGCATGACATATTTATGGGCCAAGTGGGCATGGGTTTGAACTGGGAATGCATATATGGGTCATGCATGACATATTTATGGGCCAAGTGGGCATGGGTTTGAACTGGGAATGCATATATGGGTCATGCATGACATATTTATGGGCCAAGTGGGCATGGGTTTGAACTGGGAACACATATATGGGTCTTGAATGGCATATTTATGGGCCAAGTGGGCATGGGATTGAACTGGGAACACATATATGGGTCCTGCATGACATATTTATGGGCCAAGTGGGCATGGGTTTGATCTGGGAACACATATATGGGTCTTGAATGGCATATTTATGGGCCAAGTGGGCATGGGTTTGAACTGGGAATGCATATATGGGTCCTGCATAGAAATTTTATAGGCCAAGTGGGCATGGGTTTAAAATGGGAACACAAATATGGGTCCTGCATGACATATTTATGGGCCAAGTGGGCATGGGTTTGACTGGGAATGCATATATGGGTCCTGCATGACATATTTATGGGCCAAGTGGGCATGGGTTTGACTGGGAATGCATATATGGGTCCTGCATGACATATTTATGGGCCAAGTGGGCATGGGTTTGACTGGGAATGCATATATGGGTCCTGCATGACATATTTATGGGCCAAGTGGGCATGGGTTTGAACTGGGAATGCATATATGGGTCATGCATGACATATTTATGGGCCAAGTGGGCATGGGTTTGAACTGGGAACACATATATGGGTCTTGATTGAATGGCATATTTATGGGCCAAGTGGGCATGGGTTTGAACTGGGAATGCATATATGGGTCCTGCATAGAAATTTTATAGGCCAAGTGGGCATGGGTTTAAAATGGGAACACAAATATGTGTCCTGCATGACATATTTATGGGCCAAGTGGGCATGGGTTTGATCTGGGAACACATATATGGGTCTTGAATGGCATATTTATGGGCCAAGTGGGCATGGGTTTGATCTGAGAACACATATATGGGTCTTGAATGGCATATTTATGGGCCAAGTGGGCATGGGTTTGAACTGGGAATGCACATATGGGTCCTGCATAGAATTTTTATAGGCCAAGTGGGCATGGGTTTAAAATGGGAACACAAATATGGGTCCTGCATGACATATTTATGGGCCAAGTGGGCATAGGTTTGATCTGGGAACACATACATGGGTCTCGAATGGCATATTTATAAGCTAAGATTGGTTTGAACTGCACTGTTTGAAAAAAACCTAATTTTACAGAAAATAACTAACTTTTTTACAGCAGTTTTCTGTGATTTCAAATTACATTCATAACTTAGTAATATTACTAATAGTGGTGGGCCGTTATCGGCGCTAACGTGCTGCGTTAACATGAGACTCTTATCAGGCGATAAAAAGAATATCGCTGTTAATCTATTCTCAAAGTTGAGTTGGGAACTGGGTCTAAACTACCTAAGATATGATGACTTTCACCTTGATATTTTAGTGCGGATGATGTTTTCCTAGCCGAATTGCACTGTAGGAGGTGAGAACGAGTCTTCAACCTGTGTGTATGCCTACTGTGAGTGTGAAATGACCACATCAAACAAGACGTGCAAACATGGATGCCGCTATGAAGCCACCGGGTTTGCTTCAGGGCAGGTGCGTTGCTAGACCCTACACGTGCCCCAGTAAAATCTCAAGTTTGAGTTATAATTTACTTTGATAATCCCGAAATAAAGACATCAAACTATATGCAACAACTGAATTGACGCTTCTAAAAGCAACGCAGTTTAATCGAAGACTATGCACACAGATATCCATGCCCGCACGCGTCTGTGTATTTAAGGGGAACGCGCACGTCGTGCAGCCTTTTGCGCAGAAGTACTTGGTTACACAAGTTTGTATAGTTAATTATGTTGTAAATGCAATTCTCAAGCAGTTTGTGATGCATTTTGGAAACAGGAGATGAGTGCCTGGTCTAATGTGCCACCTGGCTTGAGAAACCCGTTCTGAAAGACTACCTTTTAGTCATTATTTGGGTAGCACACATATTCGGAAAGCCTTCAGCAGAATTCAAATTAGCCATTTTAATCTAGATTAATCTAGAATATCTGTAAACTAACAATTTGACTGTTATTTTAGGTCCTGTATCATTAAAGGCAAATTACATTTTTTTTTTTATACAGGAAAATTACAGTATTTTTTGTGTTATTTTAAATTGTTAAAAACGTTGTTTTTCTGTTTTCTTAAATTACTTACACATTGACATAAAATTACAAAAACAATCTGTAATTAAATAATGTAGCTCATTAAGGTTTATGTCCATAACAATTTAATGTTCTTTTTGTACACCGTGTTCCAAATTATAATGCAAATTGGATGTAAGTGTCATAAACATAAAAAAATTGTTTTTCAATTAAACTCATGGATGGTATTGTGTCTCATGGCTCTTAGGATCACTGAAATGAATCTCAGACACCTGTGATAAATAGTTTGCCAAATGAGCCCAATTAAAGGAAAATTACTTAAGAAGGATGTTCCACATTGTTAAGCAGGCCACAGGTTTCAAGCAATATGGGAAAGAAAAAAAGCGTCAAATCGATGCCTTGGACAAGGTATGAAAACATTAGATATTTCACAAAAACTTAAGTGTGATCATTGTACTGTGAAGAGATTTGAGGCTGATTCAGAGCACAGACTGGTTTGTTCAGGAAAAGGCAGAATGAGGAAGGTTTCTGCCAGACAAATTCATCAGATTAAGAGAGCAGCTGCTAAAATGCCATTACAAAAACAGGTATTTGAAGCTGCTGGTGCCTCTGGAGTCCCGCGAACATCAAGGTGTAGGATCCTTCAGAGGCTTGCAGTTGTGCATAAACCTACTATTTGGCCACTCCTAACTAATGCTCACAAGCAGAAACGGTTGCAGTGGGCCCAGACATACATGAAGACTCATTTTCAAACAGTCTTGTTTACTGATGAGTGTCGTGCGTCTTTGGATGGTCCAGATGGATGGAGTAGTGGATGGAACATGTCCCAACAAGGCTGCGACCACAACAAGGAGGTGCCGTTTTGGGCCAGAATCATAGGGAGAGAGCTGGTTGGTCCCTTTAGGGTCCCTGAAGGTGTGAAAATGACCTCGGCAAAGTATGAAAATGAGAAACTCATTGTGTGGCCACCATTCTCCCCTGACCTCAACCAGATTGAGAACCTTTGGAGCATCCTCAAGCAAAAGATCTATGAGGGTGGGAGGCAGTTCACATCAAAACAGCAGCTCTGGGAGGCTATTCTGACATCCTGCAAACAAATTCAATCAGAAACTCTCCAAAAACTCACAAGTTCAATGGATGCAAGAATTGTGATAGTGATATCAAAGAAGGGGTCCTATGGTAAGATGTAACTTGCCCTGTTAGGATGTTTTTGATTGAAATAGCTTTTGATTTCAGTAAATATGACCACCTAATGCTGCAAATTCAGAAAATGGCAATTTTCTGTTCTTTACAACCTATAAAATGTTTTAACTCTGTTGTGCATAATAATGTGGAACAGTGCATTTTCAGTTTTTTATTTTTGAAATAAATACTGTTATCATTAGGAGGTTTGTTCAATAAAATTCAAACTAGATAAAAAGTTTGTTAGCAAACTTTAAGTTGGCTTGAGAAAGCCTAGCCAGTAAGTTTTAAGTAGTTTTAAAAGCTTTTAGTTTAAAGAAAGTTTAAAGGTTTTCAGTTTGAAATAGTTTTAGTTTGATTGATAAAGTTTGAAGATAGATAGGCTAGATAGATATAAATAGTTTGAAAATAGAAAGATTTATAGATATAAATAGTTAGAAGATATAGTTTGAATGTGGATAGATATGAGGTTACTAGGGTACCCAGGGTGGTAGCATGATTAGCTAGTTGCTATCATGATTTTAGTAAGACTAGCAAGTCGCTAGCATGATTTTAACATGACTAGCAAGTCGCTAGCATGATTTACCATGATTAGCAAGTCGCTAGCATGATTTTAGCATGACTAGCAAGTCCCTAGCATGATTATAACATGACTAGCAAGTCGTTAGAATGATTCTAGCAGGACTAGCAAGTCGCTAGCATGATTCTAGCATGACTAGCAAGTCGCTAGCATGATTTTAACAAGACTAGCAAGTCACTAGCATGATTTTAGAATGACTAGCAAGTCGCTAGCATGATTTTAGCATGACTAGCAAGTCGCTAGTATGATTTTAACATTACTAGCAAGTCGCTAACATGATTTTACCATGACTAGCAAGTCGCTAGCATGATTTTACCATGACTAGCAAGTCGCTAGCATGATTTTAGCACGACTAGCAAGTCGCTAGCATGATTTTAGCATTATTATAGCGTGACTAACAAGTCGCTATCATTATTTTAGCATGACTAGCAAGTCGCTAGCATGGTTTTAGCAAGACTAGCAAGTCGTTAGCATGATTTTAGTATGACTAGCAAGTCGCTAGCATGATTTTTAGCACGACTAGCAAGTCGCTAGCATGATTTTAGCATGACTAGCAAGTCGCTAGCATGATTTTAGCATTATTTTAGCATTACTAGCAAGTCGTTAGCATGATTTTAGCATTATTTTAGCATGACTAGCAAGTCGTTAGCATGATTTTAGCATGAATGGCAATTCGCTAGCATGATTCTAGCATGAATAGCAATCCGCTAGCATGATTTTAGCATGACTAGCAAGTCGCTAGCATGATTTTAGCATAACTAGCAAGTCGCTAGCATGATTTTATCATTATTTTAGCATGACTAGCAAGTCACTAGCATGATTTTAGCATTATTTTAGCATGACTAGCAAGTCGCTAGCATGATTTTAAACATGACTAGCAAGTCGCTAGTATGATTTTAGCATGACTAGCAAGTCACTAGCATGATTTTATCATTATTTTAGCATGACTAGCAAGTCGCTAGCATGATTTTAGCATTATTTTAGCATGACTAGCAAGTCGCTAGCATGATTTTAGCATGACTAGCAAGTCGCTAGCATGATTTTAACATTATTTTAGCATGACTAGCAAAGTCGCTAGCATGATTCTAGCATGACTAGCAAGTCGCTAGCATGATTTTAGCAAGACTAGCAAGTCGTTAGCATGATTTTAGCATGACTAGTATGTCGCTAGCATGATTTCAGAACGACTAGCAAGGCGCTAGCATTATTTTAGCATGACTAGCAAGTCGCTAGCATGATTTTAGCTAGACTAGCAAGTCGCTAGCATGATTTTTAACATGACTAGCAAGTCGCTAGCATGATTTTAGCATGACTAGCAAGTCACTAGCATGATTTTAGCACGACTAGCAAGTCGCTAGCATGATTCTGGCATGACTAAGATAGATAGATAGATAGATAGATAGATAGATAGATAGATAGATAGATAGATAGATAGATAAGGTTTGAAGATAGATAGATAGATAGATAGATAGATAGATAGATAGATAGATAGATAGATAGATAGATAAGGTTTGAAGATAGATAGATAGATAGATAGATAGATAGATAGATAGATAAGGTTTGAAGATAGATAGATAGATAGATAGATAGATAGATAGATAGATAGATAGATAGATAAGGTTTGAAGATAGATAGATAGATAGATAGATAGATAGATAGATAGATAGATAGATAGATAGATAGATAGATAGATAGATAGATAGATAAGGTTTGAAGATGATAGATAGATAGATAGATAGATAGATAGATAGATAGATAGATAGATAGATAAGGTTTGAAGATAGATAGATAGATAGATAGATAGATAGATAGATAGATAGATAGATAGATAGATAGATAGATAGATAGATAGATAGATAGATAGATAGATAGATAAGGTTTGAAGATAGATAGATAGATAGATAGATAGATAGATAGATAGATAGATAGATAGATAGATAGATAGATAGATAGATAGATAGATAGATAGATAGATAGATAAGGTTTGAAGATAGATAGATAGATAGATAAGGTTTGAAGATAGATAGATAGATAGATAGATAGATAGATAGATAGATAGATAGATAGATAGATAGATAGATAGATAGATAGATAGATAAAGTTTGAAGATAGATAGATAGATAGATAGATAGATAGATAGATAGATAGATAAAGTTTGAAGATAGATAGATAGATAGATAGATAGATAGATAGATAGATAGATAGATAGATAGATAGATAAAGTTTGAAGATAGATAGATAGATAGATAGATAGATAAGGTTTGAAGATAGATAGATAGATAGATAGATAGATAGATAGATAGATAGATAGATAGATAGATAGATAGATAGATAGATAGATAGATAGATAGATAGATAGATAGATAGATCTTAATTGAGTATCAATGGCTTCTAGCAGTTTACATTAAACATAGTTCAAACAGACATGGACTTTTGGTCAATGAAAGTCTATGGGACCTTTTTATGATATTTAATATTAATTTTTAAGAAAACCATAACTCAAAACAGTCTGAAAAGATATAGCACACTAAGTCTGAACAGTATGAAGATCTGACCCGAGTTTGGAGTATGTAGCTTGAACGGTCTAGGAGGAGTTAGTGTCTAAATATTTTCCGCTCAGAAAAATAAGAAGAAGAAGAAGAAGAAGTTTAAATAGGATTTCAGTAAGTTGGCTTTCCCAAGCCAACTTAATTATACCCTATGGTTGATGACTTAAATTATACTGACTGTCATTTGCATTGACTAATTATGAAAATCGGAGAAAGATATCATTTGCATAATAATTTGGAACACGGTGTAATTTGAAAGTAAATCTTATTAGTTTTATATTTAGGTGTATTTAACATTAAAACTCTGTAATTTTATATAAAACAGAAGTACAATATGTATAAAATAGGCCTTAAAATCCACAAATCATGTAACCATGCAATAAAAATGTATTGCATTAATTTATTTTTATTTTTATAAAGAACAAATTAACCAATAAAGAGTGAGTGTATAATTTATTTGCAGAAGTCGTGTCAAAAAGCAATACCACAGTAGTCCAAATGACAATACGTTTGCAGTTTGGTGGAATATACAGTAGGATGATAATTTAGTGTGGGAAGCAGTGCATAATTCAAGTTGTTAAATGCTGAAAAAGCTATAGCGAATTCACTATAGCTCAGTTGACGCGCTTTCTTATTTAAATCACGCATTACCGGCTGAAAGTGAAACACGGCAAATTGCAATCTATGACGGTACTGGCGACAGCCAATGAGCGTTTTGATTATCGCTGCCTTTGATTATTCTGGCCAATGACTAGCAGGGAGCCGTTTCCCGGTTAAATTTGAATATGCTTTTGCAGTTTGTTCAGTGTTGCCAGATTGGGCTTCTTTTGATCGGCTTGGACCGGAGAATAACGCATTGGGCGGGTAGACAAAATTTGGGCTGCTTTAAAAAAATAAAAGCCGCCCAATCAGCTGCTTTTTTCTTCGCTTTTATCATTAGTGATTGTTATTTTAATACCTCCAAGCTCAAAGTATCACAGTAATATAATGTGTAGTGCAGTCATCAACTCATTTTTGCTTAACGCAACCCTTACTGGTTTAGTTTAACAGAGACCTGTCAATCAATTTACGTCTTTAAGGTTAGTGAGATGTGATGACTTGTGAGTGACGGAGTTTTAGCCCTATAACGGGCAAGATTTTGAATATGCAGCTTATTCATTTATTCATTTTAAGTAATTGCGATGGCAAAGTGGCCTAAATATAAGTTACACGATAAAAAGTCTAAGTGGATTACACGTGGTGAGAGATGAATAGAAGACTTCTAAATATAATTGTAACTGAAATAAGAAAACGTGGGTGTGTGCATGAACGTAAATGCCAGCTACATTACATTTGTTTCTCATCACTTTATTTGCACAGAAATTACTAGCATATTTTTACTGTGGACATTGAAAATGATGCATGTGTTTTTCCAAGGGTTAAAGTCATTGGTTAATTTCCACTTTGAAAAGAAGACATTTTACGCATATTTTCAGACTTTTTTTATCCATATTCCTGTGAAATTGATTTATCTTTATTTATTTTGTCATTATTCTTTTTTTTTTTAAAGAGATAAAAATGTTCCTTATCAACCTTGACATGGCAATAAAATTATCATTATTTTGGCAGTTAAAATTTGGGCTGGTTTTTGTTGAAGTGGGCAGGTTTTGGGGAGCTTTTTGGCTGGAAATCGTCAACCCGATCTGGCAACACTGAGTTTGTTTCGGTCGTTCCACTAGCAACCAGTGTTGCCAAGTCCGCTTATTATAAGCGACTTTTGTCACGTATCTGGTCTATCCTGTCATTATGAACTCTTGCACCACACATCATGGACTTCATTCCCCATAAGCCACTGCACTAATCACTGCATTCACCTGGCCCTTGTTTCTCACTGCTCTGATTAGTTCTCACAGCTGCACCTCATCACTCTGACTGCATTTAAGCCACTCACACACACAGCCACCTGGCGAAGTCTTATTGTTCCTATGGTCGTAATTCTAAGCGTTTTTCTCTGTGTTGGATTATCTGTGTATGACTCTGGACTGTGTACCCCGTTGACGATTCCTGCTTCCTGCCATTGCGACCATTCCCTGTCTATCGAACTGTTTCCCGGATTACCTACGTTGTTCCTGTTTTCTGGTGATTATTCTGGCCTGTTGACGATTCTAATAAATGCTGCAAATGGATCCGCACGTCTCTGACTCTTCCCTGTGACAGAAGACTTCGCCATTACAAGGATCCAGCAGCTATTGTGGAGTTATCCGGTTCCAGCATGGATTCAGATGTACAGATCATGCGTCTCAAGCAGGGTGAGCGGTCTATTGAGGATTACGTTATGGACTTTGTGGAATTAGTTAAGCAGACTTCTATGGATAATCTGTGTCTGATGATATTTTTTCATGGAGGACTTTCTGAACCACTCCGCTCCTCAATGCCACTTTATGAACCTCATTGGGCTTTAGAACACTACTTGGACATTGCACTTCAAATGACTGGCTCACCTTTAACTGTGGGTGATCTAGAAGAGCAACCGCCCAAGCCTGTAAGCAAGATGGCCTCCCTTCTAGAGTCTCTTGACAAGATGACCTCCCTTCTAGACTCTGTTCGCAAAATGGCTTCCCTTCCAGAGTCTGCTCTCAAGATGGGCCCCCTTCCACAGCCATGGCACAAGATGGCTACTATCAAAACAGTGACTGCGCCGCCAGAGCGCCCTCCAGTGACTGCGCCGCCAGAGCGCCCTCCAGTGACCGCTCGCTCAGAGCCTGCTCTTCCAGAGTCTCCGCTGGAGACGCCCAGCCCTCCTGAATCTCCGCTGGGGTCGTCCAGTTCTCCAGAGCCCGCTCCTCAAGAGCGTTGTCCACAGCCCGCTTCACAAGAGCTTCGTCCAGAGCCCGCTTCACAAGAGCGTTGTCCAGAGCCCGCTCCTCAAGACAGCCTTCCAGAGCCTCCGCTGGTTCAGCCCAGCCTTCCAGAGCCTCCGCTGGTTCCGCCCAGCCTTCCAGAGACTCCACTGGTTCCGCCCAGCCTTCCAGAGACTCCGCTGGTTCCGCCCTGCCTTCCAGAGCCTCCGCTGGTTCCGCCCGGCCTTCCAGAGACTCCGCTGGTTCCGCCCAGCCTTCCAGAGACTCCGCTGGTTCAGCCCAGCCTTCCAGAGACTCCGCTGGTTCAGCCCAGCCTTCCAGAGACTCCGCTGGTTCCGCCCAGCCTTCCAGAGCCTCCGCTGGTTCAGCCCAGCCTTCTAGAGCCTCCGCTGGTTCAGCCCAGCCTTCCAGAGCCTCCGCTGGTTCAGCCCAGCCTTCCAGAGCCTCCGCTGGTTCAGCCCAGCCTTCCAGAGCCTCCGCTGGTTCCGCCCAGCCTTCCAGAGACTCCGCTGGTTCCGTCCAGCCTTCCAGACACTCCGCTGGTTCCGCCCAGTCTTCCAGAGACTTCGCTGGTTCAGCCCTGCCTTCCAGAGACTCCGCTGGTTCAGCCCTGCCTTCCAGAGCCTCCGCTGGTTCCGCCCCGCCTTCCAGAGACTCCGCTGGTTCCATCCAGTCGTCCTGACATTCCTGTCTGCACGGTTCTGGTCACGGAGCTCATGCATGGACTGTTCCCACCCACCCTCCCTGCTGCTCCTGTTCCGCCACCTCTGTCTCCTGACAGTCCCTCTGCTCACCCACATCCCACCTTCGGTGCAGAGGACTTGCCGTGGGACTGCCAGTCTCCATCGGTGTCCAGACTGAAGGACCCCTCACCATCACCTCCAGTCTCAGAGTCCTGGACTCCACCTCGGCCCTCCGACCCTGCGGCTCCACCCCGGCTCTGTGCTCCCTCGTCTCCGTTGTCGGCCGTCGGCCCACCAGCTCCTCCGGGCTCCATCGTCTCTCCGGCTTCGCCCCGGTCAGTCGTCGCCCCACCTTCGCCTCTGGACTCTACTCCTCCGGCTGCGCCTCGTCACTCCGTCCTGCCGGCTCTGTGGACCTCCTCCCTCCCGTGGGCACAGCCTCGATCCTCTGTCACTCCGGCTCCGCTGCGTACCTCCGGACCTCCATCTCCGCCGGGGTCGCCAGAGCCTTGGGCTCCGCCTTGGCCCTCCGGATCCTCGGTGTCACCTAGGACCATCGACTCTCCGGTTCCGCCTCGGGCTCCACCGGCTCCACCTCCGTCGGTCGGCCCCATGCAGGAGCCAACCCTTCCTCCGCCATGGCTTCTCCCTCCGTCGGCTCCGCCTCAGTTCGTGGTTCCAGTACCCCTACATGGACCTGGCCCTCCATCCCTCCCCCTGTTCCGCCTCCGCTCCACCACCCTCCAGGTTGTATTAGGTGGTTAGAGCGTCTGGAAGCCGCTCCTTGGGGAGGGGCTCTGTCACGTATCTGGTCTATCCTGTCATTATGAACTCTTGCACCACACATCATGGACTTCATTCCCCATAAGCCACTGCACTAATCACTGCATTCACCTGGCCCTTGTTTCTCACTGCTCTGATTAGTTCTCACAGCTGCACCTCATCACTCTGACTGCATTTAAGCCACTCACACACACAGCCACCTGGCGAAGTCTTATTGTTCCTATGGTCGTAATTCTAAGCGTTTTTCTCTGTGTTGGATTATCTGTGTATGACTCTGGACTGTGTACCCCGTTGACGATTCCTGCTTCCTGCCATTGCGACCATTCCCTGTCTATCGAACTGTTTCCCGGATTACCTACGTTGTTCCTGTTTTCTGGTGATTATTCTGGCCTGTTGACGATTCTAATAAATGCTGCAAATGGATCCGCACGTCTCAGTCTGACTCTCCTTGTGACAACTTTGGGCTTGTTTTTTTGTAAAGTCGCTTACAAATATTTATAGTCGCGGGTCGCGTTTTTTTTTGGGCTTGTTTCTAAAGCGTAGTTGCTTATTTGGGCTTGATCCCAGCTCCATAATAAGTTGTCAAGCAGATATTTTCTATATGTTATTTAAACCATAGACATATATAAACGATTTAAATGTAGGAGTTTGTCTATAGACTGTTCCCTCTGTCCCTCCCTCCCCTTTCCCCATACACAGGAGACAGCAGTTTTTTCCCACCCACATCGTGCTTCTAGTTGGCTCTGACCCAGATGGCAACGAGTACTAGCCAATCATAGGCAGGGCAGGGCATTCTGTTTTTTTTTCTGGTTAGGAAAACGTCAGTGAGTGAGTGAAGTTAAACGAATGCGCGCGAGTTGCGACTAGTGACTGACTGGATTGAGAGTTTTTTTGGAGGAAGAAATGCCGGGGACAAAGTGGTCGAAATACGGCAAGAGATACATCAAAGACTGGGAGAAAGAGACAGGATTAAAAGATTGGATTCAACAAGTCAAGGGGGATGATTCAAAAGCACTCTGCAGAGTCTGTAAGTGTGAAATACGTGCACACCACGCGGACCTCGTACAACATGCTAGCACAGACAAACATAAAAAAAATGCAGCACCGTTCTCCTCAATGAGGCTTACGGACATTGGGTTTGCGGTCTCCAAACAGAACGAATCGAGACAGAGAGCTGAGCTGAAGGTAGCCACCTATGTAGCTTGTCACACATCCATTAAATCAGTCGATCACCTTGGGGAGTTAATGTGCTCAACTTGTGACAAAGACATCAAAATGCACCGGACAAAATGCACGGCATTAATTAACCATGCCATTGCTCCGTGTATGTTTAAAGACCTTCAGAGGGATATTGGAGGTGCTGAATACTCCCTTGTTATTGATGAAAGCACAGACATTTCATCTGTCAAGCCACTCTGTGTGGTAATCCGCTATTTCAGTATGACACTGAACAAAATTGTGTCCACCTTTTTGGGTTTAATACCACTCTGACCCGTTTTCTACAGAGTATTGAACTGGACATCAAAAAGTGCATTGGATTAGGTACAGATGGCTGCAGTGCCATGGTAGGGAAGAGGAATTCAGTGTACACTCACCTTCTCCAGAAAAACCCAAATCTCCAGCTGCTCAAGTGCGTGTGCCATTCCATATAGCTGTGTGTAAGCAAGGCAGTGGAGACCCTCCCACGCAACCTTGAATACTTAGTCTCTCATTCTCACAACTGGTTTTCCCACAGTGCTCTTCGCCGCCGTGAGTATGCAAAGATCTACAGTCTCATCAATCCTGGTGAAATCCCTTTGATGCTTGTACAGATGTCAGGGACACGGTGGCTTTCCATCCATGATTGCTGTTCGCGCATACTCAATCAGTGGGATGAACTGAAGCTTCACTTTCGGCTAACCAAAGACCACCAGAGATGTTATGATGCTGAAATCCTGCACCAGATGTACAGTGATCCTGTTAACAAACTGTACCTGCTGGTTTTAATGCCTTTTCTACAAGATTTCAACAGGATCAACAAGCTGTTCCAGCAGGACACGGGCAATCCTTTCAAAATGTTGGAGTGTCTGCTTCATTTCTTTCGCTGCCTCATCTCCAGAGTGGTGAGACCTGGAATGATCCCCACATCAGATGAACAACTGCTTGCAATTGACATAACAGACCCCAGTGTTTTGTTACCTGTGGGTGCAGTCAATTATGGGGTCACCTTCATGATGGCATTGGATGAGGCAAGAATGGAGAGCACGGCTGAGAGAAATATGAAGAGCAGGTGCCGTGACTTCTTGGTGGAAGCGGGCAGACAAGTGCAACAGAGACTCCCAGCTAACATCCAGATATGGAAATCTATGACTGTGTTCAGTCCGACTATCATCCTGTCACAAACTAAACCACAGCTCAGCTCAGTCTCAATGCTGAAGCTCTACTCTGGTGATCTTGCAGCTCTTGAAACACAGTATCAGGGAGTTTCATATCTCCCATGGACAAACAAGGAGGACAGCCAGGCAGAGGCCTTTTGGGTTGAAGTGCTCAATTACAAAGACAGCAGTGGAGACCACACTTTTAAAAAACTTGCCCTCTTTTCTCTGTCATTGCTTGCAATGCCTTTGAGCAATGCTGACGTAGAACGAGTGTTCTCACAGATGAGCCTGGTCAAGTCCAAACTGAGGAACAGAATGGGACAAGAAACTCTCATCAGCATACTCCACATAAAATACGGACTGAGAAGACAAGGCTTGTGCTGCAAGGACTTTGCCCCAAGCCAAGAGATGTTCCAGCGCTTCAATAGTCGCATGTACTCTGTGAGTGGAGCATCAGAGAGCAGGGAGATGGATGCATATGAAGACAGTGAAGATGAATTTTAATTAAGGTAAGCACTGTTACTGTATCTTTTTTATTAGAGCCAGGATATGATGCTAAGAAGGAAAGTTGTTTTTGATGAATGATGATAATCCTCAAAGTACTGTAATATTTAATGGGATTTAGGGAATCCTAAGTATCCATCTTCTAGTGTTATAGCTGAAGTATATTTTGACTGTATCCCTCATTAGAAAATCTTTCCTTTTCTTTCTGCAGCACAAGCTCTGGCCTCTACACATGCAGGAAGGAAACAGCAGTGGAGGTATGAAGATACATCTGAAGACATCAGTACAAGGCCATGTTCTACAGAGAGTGAAACTGCCTTCCCTGTACCTGTCCAGTGGCATCTTAAGCTCATGCCACTTTGACATTTGACTTTGATTGGCCCTCTTTGGTTCACCGCACTCACACAAACACACCACACCTCAAGAGGATAGTTACATTCTCATTTCACACAAGTCTTTTTTATGTTTGTTTTATTATTTATATGGTTTTATTATGTTCTTGTTCGAATGTGGGCCATTGAGAACGTCTGGATGTAGAACTAAAACATGTTGAATGTTTCAGGATATTTAAGATATTTTCAGATATTTCATAGGTTCGGCTCAGACAAATTGTTATGTTGTTAAATGTTTAATTTGCACCTTGGTACCTGAAGCAACTTGAAAGATAATGGTGTTATTCTTCATATATATGAAGCTGAAGTGTTATGAGTCTTCTGTTTTTGGGTTTATAGTTATTAAAAAATGGGATCTTCTGCAGTCCCTGCAATAAAGAATTTGTGAGTTCAGTATGATATTGATTTGTGTGTGCACTAGGGCTGTGCAATTAATCGAAATTCGGTTTCGATTTCGATTTCTGCTTCAAACGATCATGAAAATGCAGTAATCGAGATGAAACGATTATTGCGCCCCACTCCGCCCCTGTCACGTGAATAATGGAGGTCTGGGTCCAGATGCAGGTAAGTATTTTTAATGATATAATAACAAACAAAACAAAACAAAACAAAACCAAAAGGCCAACACGGCACAATCCAACATAAACTAAAACATAAACTGAACAAAACAAGAAACAAGGTCTAGGTCAGGATCAGCAACACACAAAATAACATCCAGGACAAAAGACAATGCAGACATGAAGCAGGAGAGAAATGTGAGAGTATTTAAAGACCGGATAATAGTGAACAGATGTGAGTGTAATCAGTGCAAATGACAAAACAGACGTGAAGAATCAGAGTGCAGTGCAAACAGCGACCTCAGGTGGCTGAGGGAAAACCCACAGCCCCGATCATGACAGTACCCCCTCTCTAGGGAACGGCTACCAGACGTTCCCAAAACAAAAATTCTGGAGGGAGGAGGAACGGTGGAAGGTGCATCAGGGGGAGGGATGGCGGGCCAGGCCCGTGCAGCGGAGGAACGTGAGCGGACACCGCCGCCAGAGGAACGTGAGCTGGCCTCGCCGCGAGTGGAACGTGAGCTGGCCTCGCCGCCAGTGGAACGTCCGTGGGCACCGCAGCCAGTGGAACATGAGCTGGTCTCGCCGCCAGAGGAATGTCCGCGGGCACCGCCGCCAGAGGAACGCGAACTGGCCTCGCCGCCAGAGGAACGTCAGCGGTCACCGCCGCGTCAGGAACAGAGAGCGCGGTCACCGCCGCGTCCGGAAAAGAGAGAGCGGTCACCGCCGCGTCCGGAAAAGAGAGAGCGGTCACCGCCGCGTCCGGAACAGAGAGCGCGGTCACCGCCGCGTCCGGAACAGAGAGCGCGGTCACCGCCGCGTCAGGAACAGAGAGCGCGGTCACCGCCGCGTCCGGAACAGAGAGCGCGGTCACCGCCGCGTCCGGAACAGAGAGAGCGGTCACCGCCGCGTCCGGAACAGAGAGAGCGGTCACCGCCGCGTCCGGAACAGAGAGAGCGGTCACCGCCGCGTCCGGAAAAGAGAGAGCGGTCACCGCCGCGTCCGGAACAGAGAGAGCGGTCACCGCCGCGTCAGGAACAGAGAGCGCGGTCACCGCCGCGTCCGGAACAGAGAGCGCGGTCACCGCCGCGTCAGGAACAGAGAGCGCGGTCACCGCCGCGTCAGGAACAGAGAGCGCGGTCACCGCCGCGTCCGGAACAGAGAGCGCGGTCACCGCCGCGTCCGGAACAGAGAGAGCGGTCACTGCCGCGTCCGGAACAGAGAGAGCGGTCACCGCCGCGTCCGGAAAAGAGAGAGCGGTGACCGCCGCGTCAGGAACAGAGATGGCGGTTGTCGCCACCTCCTCCGCAAAGCAGGGGCGCTTCCGCGCCGTCTCGGCACTGCGGGTGTCCATCGCCGCCAGGCAGGCGTAGATGAACTCGAACCGAGCTGCCGACGCCGCCTCAAAGGACATCCCCTCCGTGTCCGGAACCGAGCGGGTGGTTGCTGCCCCCTCAAAAAAAATTCTCCCCGCTGGACCCATCACGGATGTCTGCATTCTGTCACGTGAATAATGGAGGTCTGGGTCCAGATGCAGGTAAGTATTTTTAATGATATAATAACAAACAAAACAAAACAAAACCAAAAGGCCAACACGGCACAATCCAACATAAACTAAAACATAAACTGAACAAAACAAGAAACAAGGTCTAGGTCAGGATCAGCAACACACAAAATAACATCCAGGACAAAAGACAATGCAGACATGAAGCAGGAGAGAAATGTGAGAGTATTTAAAGACCGGATAATAGTGAACAGATGTGAGTGTAATCAGTGCAAATGACAAAACAGACGTGAAGAATCAGAGTGCAGTGCAAACAGCGACCTCAGGTGGCTGAGGGAAAACCCACAGCCCCGATCATGACAGTACCCCCTCTCTAGGGAACGGCTACCAGACGTTCCCAAAACAAAAATTCTGGAGGGAGGAGGAACGGTGGAAGGTGCATCAGGGGGAGGGATGGCGGGCCAGGCCCGTGCAGCGGAGGAACGTGAGCGGACACCGCCGCCAGAGGAACGTGAGCTGGCCTCGCCGCGAGTGGAACGTGAGCTGGCCTCGCCGCCAGTGGAACGTCCGTGGGCACCGCAGCCAGTGGAACATGAGCTGGTCTCGCCGCCAGAGGAATGTCCGCGGGCACCGCCGCCAGAGGAACGCGAACTGGCCTCGCCGCCAGAGGAACGTCAGCGGTCACCGCCGCGTCAGGAACAGAGAGCGCGGTCACCGCCGCGTCCGGAAAAGAGAGAGCGGTCACCGCCGCGTCCGGAAAAGAGAGAGCGGTCACCGCCGCGTCCGGAACAGAGAGCGCGGTCACCGCCGCGTCCGGAACAGAGAGCGCGGTCACCGCCGCGTCAGGAACAGAGAGCGCGGTCACCGCCGCGTCCGGAACAGAGAGCGCGGTCACCGCCGCGTCCGGAACAGAGAGAGCGGTCACCGCCGCGTCCGGAACAGAGAGAGCGGTCACCGCCGCGTCCGGAACAGAGAGAGCGGTCACCGCCGCGTCCGGAAAAGAGAGAGCGGTCACCGCCGCGTCCGGAACAGAGAGAGCGGTCACCGCCGCGTCCGGAACAGAGAGAGCGGTCACCGCCGCGTCAGGAACAGAGAGCGCGGTCACCGCCGCGTCAGGAACAGAGAGCGCGGTCACCGCCGCGTCAGGAACAGAGAGCGCGGTCACCGCCGCGTCAGGAACAGAGAGCGCGGTCACCGCCGCGTCCGGAACAGAGAGCGCGGTCACCGCCGCGTCCGGAACAGAGAGAGCGGTCACTGCCGCGTCCGGAACAGAGAGAGCGGTCACCGCCGCGTCCGGAAAAGAGAGAGCGGTGACCGCCGCGTCAGGAACAGAGATGGCGGTTGTCGCCACCTCCTCCGCAAAGCAGGGGCGCTTCCGCGCCGTCTCGGCACTGCGGGTGTCCATCGCCGCCAGGCAGGCGTAGATGAACTCGAACCGAGCTGCCGACGCCGCCTCAAAGGACATCCCCTCCGTGTCCGGAACCGAGCGGGTGGTTGCTGCCCCCTCAAAAAAAATTCTCCCCGCTGGACCCATCACGGATGTCTGCATTCTGTCACGTGAATAATGGAGGTCTGGGTCCAGATGCAGGTAAGTATTTTTAATGATATAATAACAAACAAAACAAAACAAAACCAAAAGGCCAACACGGCACAATCCAACATAAACTAAAACATAAACTGAACAAAACAAGAAACAAGGTCTAGGTCAGGATCAGCAACACACAAAATAACATCCAGGACAAAAGACAATGCAGACATGAAGCAGGAGAGAAATGTGAGAGTATTTAAAGACCGGATAATAGTGAACAGATGTGAGTGTAATCAGTGCAAATGACAAAACAGACGTGAAGAATCAGAGTGCAGTGCAAACAGCGACCTCAGGTGGCTGAGGGAAAACCCACAGCCCCGATCATGACAGCCCCCTTACCAGTGGTGCGCTTTCGCTCCTCCATAAACGCCTAATTTCACATGCAAATCAGCTAAATCATGTAACGTGGCTTTCATAAAACAGGACGTGCTTGATTTATTCATGTTTCTTTGATGTTGTGTTTTAAATAGCGCATAAGAAAACTTGTTCCGTGTATGCGCTCAGAGACGGAGCATATCACCGACATGTAAAGTTTTCTTTTAGCTCAGGGTGCGCCTAAACGGTCAAATACACGCAAAAATATTTCAAAATGAGGCGCTTGGTGATTATTCGTGTAAACTCTTGACAGTTATGTCTTAAATGATCATAAACAGTTGAGAATGAAAATAATCCGTGTGGTCAAAGCGGCCACACATAATATTCCTTCTGCCGTCTCTGTGCCTAATATGAATAAAACGTAAAAATACAAAGAGAAACATCACTCACTGCTCTTGAATGAAGGACGTTTTTAGTTTTAATAAGAAACAAAGCATGTTTAACTATTACAGTGAAGTTTATTTTACATTCAAATAATTACATTCAATTTCTGTAGTATTGTTAGACTACTTGCATAAAAGTATTCAGTATTTTTAAAGCACTGTTTTTTTTTGTATCTTTTTTGCTGTATTGCTATCTTTAAATTAATCACTATGTAAAGTTTTGGAGCCTGTCATAATCGTTTAAATAATCGTGATTACAATATTGACCAAAATAATCGTGATTATGATTTTTGCCAAAATCGAGCAGCCCTAGTGTGCACATTTTTCTAATGTTTTTCAAATGTTTTCTAATGAAGTTTTCTGATGTTAAATAATGTTAAAAGGTGGTTTAACTCCCTCTTGTGGTCATTGTCCTGAAGGTCAGGGGGGAGAAAAATAAATAAACTACTGTATTGACAGTCTGTATCCACAGTTTAAAATCCGTCCCCACGGATTGTAAAACTGCACACAGTTTATTTATTTTTCTCTTCCCTAAACCTAGGGGGGCTCCGTAGAAAAAGTCGCTTGTTTTGGGCTTGTTTTCACAGGCCTGGTTGCTTATATATCTCGCGAGATCTGGCAACACTGCTAGCAACGGCTTTCACATGGATTATTTTACGTTGGACTGTTTCCTCCAAGTATTCATATTTTGAGCGAGTTTTGGTTGTGAAATGAAGATTGAGAACAAACAAATGCGAATATGGACTTTTACCAGCAGCTAAAGATCATGCAAACTGCAAAAGGTAAGTTCCTTTTACTATTATATGTTCTATAGACTGTTACGCTAGTTACATTAAGATAAAGTGTACTGAAGTGATAAATTAATCGCGATTTCGTACCAGTGTGTGTTACTGTGTTTTGTTAGTATGAGCTAACACTGTTAGCTGCAGCTAGGCGGTAACATTATATTTATGTCTTGCCGAATATATGTAGTGAAAGAAATCTGCAGCTCACTTGAATAGTCAAATACAGACAGTTTACTTAAGATGTAATTGACCTAAATACAGTCACTAATGTTTTGATTCAACATTTACAAACCAGGTTAGGTGTCAGTTACTGGATCTGGCCATTTTGTTCTTAAAGTTACAGTATAATTAAGCCTAACGTTACCAGTCGGTCTTAATTATAATCAAACAACAAAATACTAAAGAGAAAATCATTAAATGTACTTAACTTGCCTTTGTATTAGTCCTATTGTTTGAAACTACTTTGATCGTATGTTGAATAAAATTCAATATTATAAATAACTATAATGTTATATATTACTATTGTGAAATAATATGGTCATATTGTGCACCCATGCTAGTTTTAAGATCAAACTCACAAAATGTGACAGAACTTCAAAATGAGTAACAGTTAACCTAAGAACACTCTTATGAACTCATCTGACAGAGAGAGGACCTGAGTGAAAGCATGATCATTGGACTCCATGGAGAAGAATACTAGATGTAAACCAGGATTGTGGATCAGCTGTGCAGATTTGGTTTGGATCTGGTGAGTACATTTTCGCAAGCCCATGTCTGTCAGTAAGTAGATAATGTCTTATCAAACAAATTAATTTTAATGTAATTGATTGCTTGTGTGTGTGTGTTTTTCCCCTTATGATCCAGAAGTTTTGGGAATGAAAATCTTCTACTACATGATCTACAGAGGAAGTATTCATTTTTTAACATTAAGACACACTAACATTAATTTATGTTTAAAGGAATGTTCATAGTATTTTTTAAATTTGTTTTACATTAGTTTTTGTTTTGTTTTTTACCCCCAGCTGATTCAGCTGATTGCAGGCCATTTGGAGGAGGACTGCTCTTCATCTGGTGTGTCTGTCACTTCTGGTGCAGAGTCATGGACCTTTTGTTGTATGTTTCGGCTTTACTTATTATCACACTACATTAATTATCAGAGCTACAGTGGTGCCCAAAATTATTAGAACACTAGTATTTTAACTACCTTAACTAATGCTTTAAACTTATTTATTTCATGTGCTATAGTGTGTGAGTATGAAATATCAGTTTACATTTCCAAGCGTTCATTTTGCCATTAATTTTAGTAATCAGTGACATAAGGAGTATGAAAACAAACAGTGTTTCACACAGAGGTCTAATCTCATCATCTAAATCCAGAAGAACTGTGGCAACATCTCCAAGATACTTAAAGAAACCTACCAGCAAAGCAGTACTGTTAAAAGTTTTAAGCACTTGTGTACAAATTCTGTAAAATGAGAATGTTGATAAAAATATCATAAATGTTTTCTTTATCAATTAACTTCTTTTAACTAAATTAAATCAACATTTGGTGTGACCATCATCTTGTGTTTAAAGCAGCTTTTGCACTTGGTGCACTTGCGGATAGTTTTTCAGGTTTGCAGGTGGGTCTCTTGAAGCATCTTGGAGACGTTGCCACAGTTCTTCTAGATTTAATCTGTCTCAGTTTGTTCTGTTTCTTCATGCCATTCTGTGCAGAATGGATGATGATAAGATCAGATCTCTGTTTGGAGCACTGGCTGTTGTCAAACTAAAATATTACTGGATTATTACATTTAATGGCAAAATTAATGTTTAGAAATATAAAATAAATTACCCATTGAAACACTACAGCAAAAGATAGACATGACTGAATTAAAATCATTTTTAGCTGGTAAAAATACTAGTGTTCTATTAATGTTGGATACCACTGTATTTGGAGCCCATGGGAGTCAGTAGAATATTGTGGATTAAAATAAAATGATGTGGATGAAATAGAAATGCATTTTCAGTTAAATTTCACCTCGGAGCTCTGAATAACTGGTAATGAAAAATTCTAAATCTAAATTTACATCTGAAGCTAATAAAATTGTTAATCTTGACAATTTTGTAGATGTATTGGTTTTGTATCTATTCAGTTTTAAAGGACTAGTTCAGTTCTGACACAAATTTTTCCTGCTGATAATTTACTCACCCCTCTGTCATTCAAGATGCTTGTGTCTGTCTCTTTTTCTGTCAAAAAGGTTTTTGAGGAAAACATTCCAGGATTTTTCTCCATATTTCGACGGGAGCCAATAGGTTGAAGGTCCAAATTTAATTGTCAATGCAGCTTCAAAGGGCTCTACATCATCCCACCCAAGGAATAAGGGTCACTGGGAACTTGTAAAGCCCTTTGAAAGCTGTATTGAAATTTTGAAACCTTTATCCTTGACATTAATCCCACTGAAGTCCACTATATGGAGAAAAATCCTGAAATCGGGGGCTGGGCCTGGACCTCCTGGGCGTTGGCTGGCCCCCATGTGGATCCCGGGTCCAAACCCACTCTTTGGGCAGGTGGAGCCCATATGGGTTTGACATGAATTGCCCAATTAAGACCCATGCAGTACCCTTACAGGTCCCACTTAGTAAGTCTGGGCTTCCACGGCTGGCCCCAATGTGAATCCCGGGTGCAAGCCCATAATGGGGCCCACATTTGCCACCCATGAAGCCCTCATCTGGGCCCCACATGTCATTGCTGGCTGGGTAGATTAGACTAAATATCAGCATGTAGCGTTCTAATTATCTGTTCTCATCTAATCATTAGCATTAGCAAATAAAGTCAATCTGGTTTATAATAAGTAAACCTGGTAATGCAGTTCACATCCAATGTCCAATAGGAAGATTCCCACTTAAATCTTTATTAAAATGTTAGTGGATAATGTTCTAATAAATAAATCATGAAACATTTGTATAATGTTTTGAGAATGTTATTCTACCTTTCAGGAGAATACTCCTAAATAAATGGGAACTAACATTACCGGAACATTCTTAGAACAAAACCATTCCTAGCTGGACAGATGCTCTCAGGACTGTGTTTGTGCAATGACCGATCTAGGCTGAAATCTAAGCTTTTTTAATGCTATCTGAGCATAAGAAATTACTAATTATGAGACAGTTGTCAGATTTAATTGTGTATTAAATTTAGTCATAAGCCTGGAGAACAGTTTTGCAGAATGTGATGTTTGCTCATTCAGACACACAGAAGCTGCACTTGCATGACTGAAACAGCTGAACGAGAGGCATTTCAAAGAAGGTCACCAATTGAAATGACTTGATTTAAAGAGAATTGGTAATACAGTCACAACTCTGACTTATGCAGTAAAAAAAATGATGAAAACAACATAGTTTTGAATACGACTGATAAGACTGCACCTTGTTCTTCTGTGTTTTTCTCTGCTGTCTCTGAGCTTTTTTGTGGCTCTGTGCGGAGAGAGAGAAAAGACAGAAGTAAAAAATGTGTGACAAAATACACAGATACACAAATGAAAATACTGTAGTATGTCTGCGTGAGAACAATATGACCATAAATGAACTGTGAGATTCATCTCCCTGTTATTATTCTCCTTCAGTCACCATAGAAGTAATGTCACACAGCCTCCTGTGTATTTTTATGAGAAGTTATTTTTCAAGTGATGCATTATTGCTTTTCTTGGTTCAAGGTTATATTCCATATTTGATATTTCCAACTGTGTACATGAGTAAGACAGTAAGAAAGAAATAAAGACTGAAGATTTAGGACACGATTGTGTTCATGTGACAGTTCTTCACACATCTGTGCAGACCATTGATGACTGAGACGGACTGAGAAACATTTATTACTGAACTGATGAGGAAGAGGAATCTAATTCTTAGGTCAACTTTTATAAGAACTGGTTTACAATCACTCAGCATTATTTCACTGCGGGCTAATAAGCAGTGTCTCAGTTACAGTCA
>NC_133369.1:7693039-7749027 GCF_049309525.1 Garra rufa | reverse complement strand
CATGTATCAGGATGATAATGCACCAGTACACACAGCAAGACAGGTGACAGAGTGGTCTGATGAACAAGAAAAGTGAAGTTGGACATCTCCCATGGCATGCATAGTCCCCAGATCTGAATATTATTGTGCCACTTTGGGGTGTTTTGGAGGAGCGAGTCAGATAACATTTTCCTACACCAGTATCATGTAGTGACCTGACCCCTGATCTGCAAGAGGAGAATGGCTCAAAAATGCCTTTGGCAGCTGTGCAGGACTTGTATATGACAATTCCAAAGACGAAATGCTCTATTGGCCAAAAAAAGGAGGCCCAACACCATACTAACTGTGGTCTAAAACCAGGTGTTTCAGTTTCATTGTCCAACCCCTGTATATATATATATGTATGTATGTATGTAAAAAAGTGTTTCTATTTATAAATACAATAGTAAACTACAATAGTTTTAAGCTATTTAGAACAGTAAAATAGTTTTTCTAATAATATATAAATGCTATATGTACAGCACATTTAGCCTTTTTCTGTTTTGATAATCATTACTTCTAGCAGAGTTAGGGCTGAGTGAACACATAACACTGGATAAAACATATCTATACCAGCATACAGTTAGTTTGTATCCAGATCATACATGTTCTGGTCATTTTTAAATGATTTGTTCAGATGTTTAAACAACCAATTGTTTAACAGTTTTGAGAAGTTATCTTGTTACCATGGCAGTTGCACAGCAGACGTACTGTTCTGAGATCAAACTAAATCTTTTGTGTTCCACTTCTCAAGAATGAGTGAGGGAATAGTGAATGAGGCTGTAACCAACTAACCCTTTGTGGCAATATTTGCATAACGCCGCCCAAACGTATACTCCAAGAAAGAAGGCTTTGTTAGAGATTGTCTTACTAAGGGGAGATGAGAGGGTCTGTATTGATTACTATTGGAGAAAGCATACCAGCTAACTCCTTATTAACCAATCACACTACAGCCTTGACGTCACTGAATTTCAGAGATGTGCGACACTCAATCACCGTTTGGGAAGTGCTGGAAGCTGAATCACACCTATTGCAATAAAGTCACTGACTTCTCTTATAAAATTGCTTTTTTTTTCTGTGGTAAACTAAAAAAGTTAAACCCAAAAGTATTGTTTGGTGTAAAATATGTTGAAGGTTAGCTCATGCTGTTGATTTATTCAGTGAAAAGCTGCTAGTTTCTATGCGAAAGCAAAAGCCCTTTATTTAGCCTTTATTTGGCAGCTGCTTCTCCCAGTCATTGACAGCTTTTTAAAAATATGACCTTTAAACATTATTTCCATTAAAGGCAAACTGTGCTGCCGTGTATTTCACCATGTTTTATGTTTTTTTTTTTTCCTTTACAGTGTGACAAATAGTGGATCCTGAATCAATTCTAACTAACTCCTCACAGTTTTAAAACAAATGAAAATACCTTTACCTGGATCATAGAACAAACTGTTTATTTCAGTTTTGTCATTATTGCGCTGGAGGAAGTTATCTGACAGTCACTTTATGCCCACAAGGCAGTCCAGCAAAGACGGATAAGAAGTCATTGGTTTTCAACATAGTATTGAATTCAATTAATTCAACTGATTTGATCCATACTACTAGCCCTAACCACTAGGGGTCAGCAGTGTTATAGTCTTACCAGTAGAGTGTTGATCACCAATCAGAAGTGGAGCTGTGCTGCTGCTGCTCTTCCTGTTCCTGTCCTGAAAACAGGATAACAATCAGTTTGTTACAGAAGATCTGTTCAGGTAGGGTGACCATATTTTAGTTTTCAAACTAAGAGGACAGTGGGGGCAGGATGTAGAGGGATGTTGGGTTTGAGGGGGTTAAAAATCCCCCAAAGTAGCGCAGTGACCATATCCCAAATATCAAAACTCAAATCAGTCATTTCCATACCTAAAATACATATTTTACATCACCGTTATGCAGACTGATCAACAGGTTTCCTAACAGTGGCCCTCCTTCACAAACTTAACATACATAATGGATATTTGTATTATTTAACAGTTAGTTTTTGCAGGTTTGCATTGAATTTCACAGTTTTTATTCATTTTGAGCAGTACTGTATCTGTTTCTTCAGAACTAAAGTAACATCTTACTCACAATTTCTCTCAACATGGGGACAGGAGAGCTTTTAATGAATAAATGGGCAAAGTAAACCCCAACACTGGCTCTGTCTATAGTCCATTTCCACGTCACACACTCTGACATCAGCACAATGTGGTTTTTAGACCCGGAACATGAAAATAGCGCAAAACAGCTAAAGATTGTGAGAGTTCAGTTTAAGTGCTTCTTTTGTCATTCAATCAGCTTTCTCATTTCCAGGTATATCAACATGTGCTGGTACCCACACTGACATTTCAGAGGAGGATCTTCTGAAACTGAAGACCAGTAAGAGTATAAACATGTTGGCAGCTGCACCTCTCACCATCATCCTGGTCATTAAACTGGACACGTTCACTGAAGAAGAGAGACTCTCGGTGGAGAAGATCAGAGCCATATTTGGAGAAGAAGCAGATAAACACACAGTCGTCCTCTTCACTCATGGGAATCAACTGAACAAACCTATTGAAGAATTCACTAAAGACAACGAGGCTCTGAAAGAAATCCTGAGTCGCTGTGAAGGAGGATATTCAATAATAAAGACATGGAGGGTCGCAGTCAGGTTGTGGAGTTCCTGCTGAAAGTAGACGCTGTAGTCGCTGCTAATGGAGCTGAATATTACACCAGCGACTCATACCAGGATGTAGAGAACATGCTGAAAACTAAACCAGAGGCACTGAAGAAAGGTGTTGAACTGAAGTCTGCAGGACACTAGCTCTCCAGGCCTGACATTTTCTTTATTTAAAATATGGATTTTTATTTATTCATAGGCTATATGGCTGCAATAATATTTTAGTTTAAACTTAAAAAAAAAAATGCTTTCCTGATGTTTCAGATTTTCTGATGTGCTTTCAGATTTTATGTAATTTCACAGTATATCCACCTCTTATTACAGCAAAATTCCCAGCATTAAATTATTACAGCACTTGTGCAACCAGTCACAATTCACATTGGTACAATTTACTCAAGACAATGGTATGTGTGTAACCTGTGTGCCATTTTTTGTATGACAAGTTATTTTATAAATTGTTATTATTATATATATATATATATATATATATATATATATATATATATATATATAGGGTAATTGCACATAAATAGTTTTAACAAAACAAATATGATTATTTTTGAGAACGTTTTGACATGTTTACTGCAGACATGGCAATGACAAACGCTATGTAGTACAATAGTTAAGCGTTTATTATTTAATTTTCTTAATTCACTAAACACTGCATAATCTAAAACAGACTGAAACTAATAATTTATATTAATATTAATTTATATTAATTTATAATAATTCACTATTCTCTGCATTAGCAATGTTTTGAACATTTGGACTAAGGAGTTGACCGGTTTCAAATGTGTTCTCGTTGTCACAGCAAGCAGCTGTGCTGTCAGCTCTCCTCCTGTCCTGTGGGTGTCGCTGTTTCGCTATTTCCCTGCTTCCTGTTTGCCTTGCTGCAGAGTGGTCTGTTTGTTTGTAACATTAGCTCTCTGCAGCTTCGTTTTTCTACTGGATTTTCTACTGGATTCTCTATCTTATTGTTAATTCTGCCGTTTTAAATTGATAGATATAGCTTAATTTAATTTCTGGTCTTATCCATCAAACTAATCTGACTAATTTGATTGTTCGCCTTACTCTATAATCACGAGTGCAGCACGTTAGCATTCCATAGCCGGTTAATTTGCCGCTCGCACTCCATTCACGCTTTTAACTCTTGTTTACTATTTTTAGCATTGCGCTGGCCGGTTAACTTGCCATCTGCGTTCCATTCACGTTTTTATTTATTTTTTCTCGTGTTTAATATCATTAGTACTCTTTTAGCCGGTTCCGTTCCGTTTTTTTCTCCCCCTGATCTGTTCTTCAGGAACTCTAACAACATTGGTAAGTTGAAATCATGCTTGAAAACACTGCTTGCCACATGTATAGCTTATCTATCTCTGTCAGCAGTGAGCCTTATACATGTGATAAATGCAGGAATATAGTCAGGCTGACAGAGAAGATTTCAGAACTAGAGTCACGCATCCAAACTTTAATGGAGGATAGTAAGAATGTGAGGGCCTTAGATACGGTTCTGGATGTGACTAGCTCAGAAAGCCCTGTACATTGTTCGGTTCCGGTAACAACGCCCATGCAGCAGGGCAACTGGGTGTCTGTGAGACGGCATAGTCGCGGGTCAAAACACCGCTCTTCCGTTCCGATCAGAACATCAAACAGGTTCTCCCCACTCAGTGAAGCACCCACTGAGAAACCTGATGAAAGTGCTCTAGTAATTGGCGATTCTATTGTACGGAACGTGAAAATAGAGACACCAGCCACCATAGTCCAATGTTTACCGGGAGCCAGAGCGCCTGACATCTTGGCAAATTTAAAAGTGCTGGCTAATGCTAAACGTAAATTCAGTAAGATTGTTATTCACGTCGGCGCTAATGATGTTCGACTTCGCCAGTCGGAGATCACTAAAAATAATGTTAAAGAGGTGTGTGATCTTGCAAGTACGATGTCAGACACTGTAATATGCTCTGGTCCCCTCCCGGCTTACCGTGGTGACGAGATTCACAGTAGACTGTGGTCACTCCATGGCTGGATGTCAAAGTGGTGCCCGCGAAATAACATTGGTTTCATAGACAATTGGACAAGCTTTTGGGGCAGACCTGACCTGTTGAAAAGAGATGGTCTTCATCCCTCCGGATGTGGAGCATCTCTTCTATCTAGAAATATGGCACATAGTCTTAGCGTTTGCACTTGACTCACTGGGGCCCAGGTCAGGAAGCAGACAGACTGGCTAAACCGACCGTCTGCTAGCCGCCTCACGTCACAGAAATCAGTTAATTCTCAGCACATAGAGACCCTTTCACCTAGATATCACTCTATAGAGACTGTGTCTGTTCCCCGAGCAAAAAAATACAAAAAACGCATGAATCAAATCAAGACTAACAATTTAATTGATGTTCAACAAATAAAAAATATATATAATACAGAGAAACAATTGATAAAGCTTGGCTTATTGAATATCAGGTCCCTTTCTACGAAAGCACTTTTTGTAAATGATATGATCACTGATCATAACCTAGATGTGCTCTGTTTGACAGAAACCTGGCTAAAACCAGACGATTACATTATTTTAAACGAGTCCACCCCCCAAGATTACTGTTATAAACATGAACCGCGTCTAAAAGGTAAAGGAGGAGGTGTTTCTACTATTTATAGCAGTATTCTCAATGTCTCTCAGAGAACGGGCTTCAATTATAACTCGTTTGAAGTTATGGTGCTTCATATAGCATTATCCAGAGAAACAAGTACTAATGATAAATCCCCTGTGACGTTTGTGTTAGCTACTGTATACAGGCCACCAGGGCACCATACAGACTTTATTAAAGAATTTGCTGATTTTCTATCCGAATTAGTGCTGGCCGCAGATAAAGTCTTAATAGTGGGTGATTTTAACATCCATGTTGATAATGAAAAAGATGCATTAGGAACAGCATTTATAGATATTTTGAACTCGATTGGGGTTAGACAACACGTGTCAGGTCCTACTCATTGCCGAAATCATACTCTAGATTTAATACTGTCACATGGAATTGATGTTAATGGCGTTGAAATTCTGCAGCAAAGCGATGATATCTCAGATCATTATCTAGTCTCTTGTACAATCCAGATAGCTAAAACTGTTAATTCAATTCCTTGCTACAAATACGGTAGAACCATCACTTCTACTACAAAAGACTGCTTTGTAAGTAATCTTCCTGACTTATCTGAATTCCTCAGCATATCCAATAGCTCAGAAAAACTTGATGATGTAATAGAAACTATGGACTCTCTCTTTTCTAGCACTTTAGATACAGTTGCTCCAGTGCGCCTAAAAAAGATTAAGAAAAACAGTGTAACACCGTGGTATAACGATCATACCCGCGCCCTAAAGAGAAAAGCACGAAAAATGGAACGCAGCTGGAGGAAAACAAAACTAGAGGTTTTTCGTACTGCTTGGCGTGAATGTAATTTATCTTATAGGAAAGCATTAAAAACTGCCAGATCGGATTACTTTTCATCTCTCTTAGAAGAAAACAAACATAACCCTAGGTATTTGTTCAATACTGTGGTTAAATTAACTAAAAATATAGCAGCAACAGGTTTAGACATTTCCCAAAAGCACAGCAGTAATGACTTTATGACGTACTTTACCTCCAAGATAGACACTATTAGAGATAAAATTGTAACCATACAGCCGCCCGCTACAGTATCGCATCAGATAGTGCGTTGTAGATCTCCTGAGGAACAATTCCATTCATTCTCTATTATAGGAGAGGAGGAATTGTATAAACTTGTTAAATCATCTAAACCCACAACATGTATGTTAGACCCTATTCCATCTAAGCTACTAAAGGAGGTACTTCCAGAAGTCATAGATCCTCTTCTGAATATTATTAATTCGTCACTATCATTAGGATATGTCCCCAAAACCTTCAAACTGGCTTTTATTAAGCCACTCATTAAAAAACCACAACTTGACCCCTATGAATTAATTAACTACAGACCAATTTCGAATCTCCCTTTTCTGTCAAAGATACTAGAAAAGGTAGTATCCTCACAATTATGCTCCTTCTTAGAGAAAAATGGTATCTGTGAGGATTTCCAGTCAGGTTTTAGACCATATCATAGTACTGAGACTGCTCTAATTAGAGTAACAAATGACCTGCTATTGTCAAGCGATCGTGGTTGCATCTCTCTATTAGTGCTACTGGATCTTAGTGCCGCATTTGATACTATTGACCACAACATTCTTTTAAATAGACTTGAAAATTATGTAGGCATTAGTGGTAGTGCACTGGCATGGTTCAAATCGTACTTATCTGACCGTCATCAGTTTGTGGCAATAAATGAAGAGGTATCATTTAGATCGCAAGTGCAGTATGGAGTACCTCAAGGCTCAGTGCTAGGGCCATTACAGGGCTCGCAAAATCGCTAGCCCGACGTCCCGGGGCTATTGTGTTTTTCAGTCGGGCTACCAAAATGTGTCACTGGGCTGCCCGACGGGCTATCAATCGTAAAGTAGAGGGCTCCTGCAGGTCCTTAACTCCTTAATTTAGTTGTATCAAAGCCATAAAAAGTTTTAAATATGTTAAATAGTATAAGAAAAGTCTTAATTATAATTTATGAGGTCTTACATTTGGGGACGGAAAGACGAGAATCGCGATAGGGCTGGATTAAACTTCAAAAGGCAATGATGTCATTGAATAAATATGCACACTGCACGTTTCAAAGTCAAAACGCGGCACTGATGTCTTTATATGAATGAATCTGAAGGGAACAGACTGTCCTCAGAATCGTGTCTGTGGCATTTTCATGTCATGTCTGATAAAACAGCGTTAATGCTGATTTGTATACAGCCGTTACTAGGGAAACTGTAGTATTTCAGCGCTCTTAAAGCGCCCCCTTGTGACAGATTGAATTTTTATTTTCACATTTTTTCAGCTGTTTATGGTCAAATGATTGCAATTATCGCCTGTTTTTATGCAGAAAACACATAGTTGTAAATGTAAAAGAAGTTACTGTGCCCTCTAAAAATCTAAACAATTAAGACAGTAATATATATGTTTTAAATAAATATAATAAATGATAAACTCGATTTATCCCTTTTAATGGTATAAAGGCTGAAATTCCATTGAATAATATATTTTGTTTTTGTGTGAATCTGTATCCGAATTATAAATCATGCCATTTTATGGCTTAATATTCTACCGTACATTGTCCAGTCCTACTCATATTGTTCATTTTACTTGTGCAGCTCTTAAAAAGGGTCATAAATTGCCTTAAATTTATGTTTAAAAATTCTGCAGATACACCAAATAAAAATAAAAATAAATGAAATAAAATTAATTCCTTACAATTTGTGTTTAAAACATTTTTATTGACATTTAGCCCCAGTTTCACAGACAAGGCTTAAGCCTAGTCCTAGATTAAATGTAAATCTGAGCTGTTTCAACTGAAAGAAACTTGGACTGACTGATCTTAAAATATATCAGTGCCTTTGTTTTGTCTCCGGATGCACACCAGTATAGTTTATTTTCAAAAAATTACTTAAATGTCCTAATTGAACTATGGCCTAATCATGGTTTAGGCTAAGACCCATCTACAAAACAGGGCCTTAGACTCCTATCTGATTTTCTATATTTTAAAAAAAAAAAAGTATTTTTTATTTGGGCTAGTTAAATTATTTTCGGGCTACCAAAATCTGAAGAGTACCTGCCCAAAGGGCTACCAGAGATTTTGAAATTTTGCGAGCCCTGCATTACTTTTTACGCTTTACATGTTACCCTTGGGAGATATCATCAGGAAACATGGTGTTGGCTTTCATTGTTACGCTGATGATACTCAGCTCTATATTTCTTCGCAGCCTGGCAAAACATATCCATTCGAAAAACTAACAGAATGCATAGCTGATATTAAAAACTGGATGGCGAATAACTTCTTACTGTTAAATTCTGAAAAAACAGAGGTACTAATTATTGGACCTAAAACCTCCACAAGTAATGACCTAAAACACAGTCTAATACTAGATGGCTGCTCTGTAAATTCGTCGTCATCAGTTAGGAACCTAGGCGTCCTATTCGATAGCAATCTCTCCTTTGAAAGCCACATTTCTAGCATCTGCAAAACCGCATTTTTCCATCTTAAAAATATATCGAAATTACAACCTATGCTATCAATGTCAAATGCTGAAACATTAATTCATGCGTTCATGACCTCAAGGATAGATTATTGTAATGCTTTATTGGGTGGTTGTTCTGCACGCCTAATAAACAAACTCCAGCTGGTCCAAAATGCAGCAGCTTGAGTTCTTACTAGAACCAGAAAGTATGAGCATATTAGCCCGGTTCTGTCAGCACTGCATTGGCTCCCTATTAAACATCGTATAGATTTTAAAATCTTGCTAATTACTTATAAAGCCCTCAATGGTTTAGCTCCTCAGTACTTGAACGAGCTCCTATCGTATTATAGTCCTTCACGTCCGCTGCGTTCTCAAAATTCTGGCAATTTGATAATACCTAGAATATCAAAATCAACTGCGGGCGGCAGATCATTTTCTTATCTAGCGCCTAAACTCTGGAACAATCTACCTAACACTGTTCGGGAGGCAGACACACTCTGTCAGTTTAAATCTAGATTAAAGACACATCTCTTTAACCTGGCTTACACATAAAATCATTAACACATTTCTATAATTCAAATCCGTTAAAGGATTGTTAGGCTGCATTAATTAGGTCAACCGGAACCGAAAACACCTCCCATAACATCTGATGCACTTGTTGCATCGTAAAAAGAATGGCATCTACGCTAATATTAGTCTGTTTCATTCTTATTCCGAGGTCACCGTAGCCACCAGACCCAGCATGTATCCGGATCAGATGGTCACTCCAGTCCCCCGGATCCAGTCCGTACCCAGCTTAGATCGTGGATCACCACCTGGAGATGACTTCAATAGCCGTGGATGTCAACCAGATGAGCTCCAAGGCGATTCATCAATAAAGACCTCGCCAACCTTGACGGCCATCGGCGCTACACCACAGGATCCTGATGAGTTCTCTACAATCAGACATTGGTACAAACTGCTGTTTGGTCTGGCCAGAGGAGAACTGGTCCCCCGACTGAGCCTGGTTTCTCCCAAGGTTTTTTTTTTTCTCCATCTCTGTCACCTGTGGAGTTTTGGTTCCTTGCCGCTGTCACCTCTGGCTTGCTTAGTTGGGGACATTTTCCAGCCATATCGTATACTATTTGAACTGAACTGTCGATGATATCACTGAATTCATTGATGAACTGCCTTTAACTGAAAATTGATTGTTACAATAATGCGTTACTTACACACTATTGTGCTGTTTAAATACTGTGCAGTTGCTTTGACACAATCTGTATTGTAAAAGGCGCTATATAAATAAAGGTGACTTGACTTGACTTGACTTGACTTTACGGAGGGAATAGAGATGATTTGCTGTAATACTTAATAACTCTTAACTTAAACCACTGCAGAAAAACACTCATCTTCAGAACCAGTTTAACCAGACCCTCAGGAAAAACAAATGAAACCGGTTTGACAGCTGGATGGTTTCCAGAAACCAGATTTATGCCAGTCAGTCATGTTTCAGGGTTACTTTAATTCAGATAAACTGAATTGTTTTAGAGGTTTTCAGGACGTGCATGATTATGTCTTTTGTGTGATTGTGTGCATTCATTATAAACCATTATTATTGATAAGAAGCTGTTCAGCCATACCTTTTCACCCTCATATGTGACCCTGGACCACAAAACCAGCCTTAAGTAGCACGGGTATATTTGTAGCAATAGCCAAAAATACATTGTATGGGTCAAAATTATCGATTTTTCTTTTATGCCAAAAATCATTAGCATATAAGTTAAAGATCATGTTCCATGAATATATTTTGTAAATTTTCTACCATAAATACATAAAAACTTGATTTTTGATTAGTAATATGCATTGCTAAGAACTTTTAAGGCAATTTTCTTAATATTTAATTTTTTTTGCACCCTCAGATTCCAGGTTTTCAAATAGTTGTATCTCAGACAAACATTGTCTTATTTTAACAAACAATATATTAATGGAAAGCTTATTTACTCAGCTTTCAGATAACATAATTCAAGTTTCACAAATTTTCACTTATGACTGGTTTTGTGGTCCAGGGTCACATATTCACAGATATACATTCAACAGTGAAGAAATATTGTTTGAGTAATGAACAGTAAAATAAGAATAGCAGTGATTTCACATCTTGTGACAGTAGTATCAAAACACACAGCTTTCTGTGATTCACTGACAGACATCTGATCATCGGTTGATCACGACATGAAGAGGTTTCAATAAAATCATCAGAATGACTTTAGCACTTCATTAAAGAAGCACAAACTAACCAATGCCACATTATAAGATGACACTCACATCAAAACAACTAAAGAAAGACGAAACTCACCTCAAACTATATTCCAGATCTTTCTTTCTCTGATCTGTTGAACAGCGGCTCTGAAATGTCTTTCAGTTCAATCAGGAAGAGATTTCATCAGTTAAACTGAAAGGTTGATTCTCAGGAAACAGGGCTGAACTTGCTTTACAAGTTTGTGAATGTGTTTTGACAGTCAGAAGTGTTTCAAGTGTCAGTCCAAGATATTTTAGCGTTGTGTCATGTTTGACTGTACAGAGATGGGTTTAATCTATAAAAGATGAATTTGAAAGATACAAAAAAAAAAAAAAAAACATGGCTTCATTATTTATTTAATATGTGACAGAATTCACCATAGTACGCATACAGAGTAGTTTTATCATTAACTAGGTTTTGCTTCGCTCTATAGCTTTATGCAATTTTAGAAATGGCAGTTTGTGAAATGTCAGTTTGTGTTCTTCTTGTTTTAGTTGTATTTTAGCACAATTGTATACAGCAGAGCTGATCAAAGTAAGTGATGAACAAAGTAAATTACAAAAAAAAACACAAGCACAGCTTATTTTAAGCCTAGATTTATAAATCTACAGAAAATGTGGAGGAAGACAATGAGACAATATCAGAAAATACAAAAGTCAGTCATAAAAACATGAGGAAGGAATAACCATATTCCATATTTAGGCTAAACCATACAGGATTAAACATTATATGTTTGTCTGGGGGAAAGGAGCAGTGATGAGTGTATGATCTGTGACATTAAAGAAAATGCTGAGCATATCATACTAAACTGTGGTAGGTACGAAGAGGACAGAATTAGATTTTAAGAACAGGACTTTTATTTTGTTCTGGTGGTGTGTCATAAGTCTGCGACATGTTCTTGTGTCTGTTGTGGTTGTGCTGAAGAAAACTTTATCCTATAAAACATGTCAGGCGTTTAAATGAATGCAAAATTCAGTTTTATAACGTTTGCGATCTATGTGAAACTCTAAATTATTGCATGTAAAATGTCGTGCTGTATCTGACAAACGTTATTTTGTGAGTTTGTGCATCCACAGATGAGTAAAAAGCTGTGGGTGAATCATAGTAAACACGAGTAATGTTATGACAATTCATTCACTGGAAAATACTGGAAAAACACTGACGAAAGCAGTATTTGTCAAAACGATATAAATGCATTGAGAACACGAATACTAATATGTTTAATGATACCTTTTACAAACCGATAGCAAAAACGAACGACGTGTTGTCATTTTTCAAGACAAGCCATGATCAGAAATAATGCTAGAGGTTTCTGCTATCCACATCATTTCCAGCGCTCCCGTCCTCCGCTCAAGAAATTCATTGAACTTTGACACTAATGACACTATTGTCCTATTTATTACTGTAAAGTTGCTTTAACACAACCCGTATAGTTAAAAGTGCTGTATACAGGTATGTGCCAAAAAATTAGAATATCAAGGAAAAATCAATTAATTTCAATATATTTTTTTCAAATAGTGAAACTTGTATGTTATATTAGTTCACTTCACTCAAAGTGAAATATTTGAAGCCTTTATTTGTTTCAATTTTGATGATTATGGATTAAAGACAAAAAAAAAACAAATCCAGTATTTTACAAAATTAGAATATCATGACAAAGTTCAACACTGTAGGCTCCGTGTGTCCCAATCTAGTCAGCTAATTAACACAGCATTAAGAATATATTTTTCTCATTTCTCTCTTTTTTTCCCTAAAGAAATATTCAGCTGTCTATTTCACTAAGAGTCTGTCTTTTGTGTCTCTGACAAAAACATTGTCTTATATGTTGCTGAAAGTTTTTTTTTTTTTTTTTATTAATGAAGAAAAAAAAATACAAGAAAGAGTTGACAGATTGTTTGCACATAATACAAGATAAAGCATGGAAGAAGAAAAAAACAACATCAAAGGACAAAAAAATAAAAACTTGAGGGTAAGACACCTAAGCGTTAATTACATTATACAAATCAAAGTCATTACAAAATGAAATAGTTCTTCTAGCTTTCTTATTCTGTGACAACGAAATAGTATTTAAATAAATTCTAAATTCTTTCAAAAAAACAAGAAAATGTGGTTTGTTGTTCGTAAACTTCAAACATTCAAACATTTATGAATATAAAATTTACAAAGAAAATAAATTAAGTTTATAACAAAACAAGCATTCCTTTTAGTTGAGTCAGAGTCATAATGTCCTAAAATGATTTCTTTACAAGTAATAGGTACATCTCGCTGGATATTATTCTTAATAAACAAACCAATATTTTCCCAGAGTTGTACAGTATACTGACACGGCCAAAATAAATGAAAAACAGGTTCAGTGTGAAATTGACAAAATGAACATTTTGTATCAATATTAACCTTATATTTCTTCATATAAAGTTTAACAGGGGAAAAAGTATTAATTAGTTTGAAAGATACTTATTTAACTTTATTAGTAAGAGAAAAACTCTTACTCTTACTCTCAAAGTAAGAAATGACAGGCGACAAAGAAGAAACTTTTTCAATGAAAAGAGATCTAATTTTGTAATTTCTATCTTTTTTAACAGAAAAGCATATTTTACCTATAGTTGTCTCTAATGGGTCAGAAAAAGAAGCTATTTTAATTGGGGAGAAATTGCTATTTTTGAAGATCATAATAATTCCTGAAGTTATTGCTCCCATAACAATGGCATAATCCTTTGGACTAACCGCTATCTTATATTCTGAAATAAATTCTATATTAGTCATTAATAAACCTCTGTTGTTAAATAACTGACTCACCAAAATCAAACCATTATCAAACCACTGACTAAGAAATAAAGATATATTTTTATATAAAATATTTTCATTATTCCAAATAAAAAATATATGGGGGTAAAATTGTGTTTATATATTAAAGCCCAGGCCAAAAGTACCTGCTGATGGAAATTTGAAAGCTTAACCGGAATTTTGGATATGTTATAATTGCACAACAACAAAAATTTAATACCTCCAACAAATGAAAATGGAGTCTTTGTCAGTTCATGCAGCTGGAGTCTGAACCAAAACAAGACTGTAACAAATTGCTGTAAAAATTACAGCAATATTTTACAGCAGCAGGTTGTATTTCTTATAATACAGCCAATACAGCATATTGCTGTAAACGGCAATGCATTCTGGTAAATTTCAAATCTAAAGAGGCGGGATTATCTTCAACGGTCGACATTTGGGAGCAGCAAGAAGAACGATTCACAACTGTGGTAAGTCTCTTATTTCTGTTTTATTTTTCATATTTCGTAACTGTATTAGAATATTAAGGTGTCATAAACATTGGCGGTAACCGCAGATTAACGAATCCTCCGTCCGCGGAGCACGAGAGAGACTTGTGCGGGGATTCGGCAGCACAGTCGCGGGAGGATTTCACACATTCCCCGGCCTTATATCGGGTATAGGCGTAACATCTCTGGGTTCCTACGTTAAAAATTACAAGCTTCATTGGCAAAAGATGGGATTCACGGCGACGTCGTGCTGATCAGCACACTTTCTCGTGATTATTTTATCATGTGTACAACAAATTTGTACAGGCAGCCATCTGTGAACACGGGCACCGAAATAAAACGCGTATTTACACATCCTGTATTTAGGGCTCGCGATTCTTTTGCGGTCAGCCGCTCACGGAGGACGTGTGTGTCACGTAAACTCTGAACGGTGCTGTTAAAGTGGTTAACGTAAGCAGTGAGATGTACTAGGACCTTTGATAACTTGCTTATTCGCTTATTGTTTGAATGTAACGTTAATGCTTTCTGCTAACATTTAAAGAATGAGTTAATCCAGCCCAGCTTCCTGTCTGTCCTGTTCGCAGCATTTGACATATTCTGGACTAACGTTATCAAGAGGAGACAGACGGAGCTTTGGAGTTCATTCAGAGGTAATAGCTGCATTCTAACAATCTGAGTACCTGCATTTAAAATGTAGATATGATAGAATATGTTCCCTTTCGATACTTTCACTCGTACTGCGTCTGTAAAGACGCTATGGGGAAAAGCTCCTTTTCTCCTGAGACTGAAGCATTTCAATAACGCAGTGTAACTGCACGGCCATTGGTTCGTGCAGTGTTAAAGAAACGAACCAATGGCTCGGCAGCGGAGATGCACAAACCTATGGCGATGATTCGCGCCCGATCGCGCCAAAAGGGGCGGAGCATCTGGCTATATAAGCGAGCATTTCGCCATAGGGAACTCAGATCCTTCTTCTTCAGCGACGACTTCTGATCTTCGCAGAGACTGACTACGCAGACTTCGCTCAAGCAAGCCTCTTCTTCGCCGTTGACGAGCCTCGCAGCGGATCTTCACTGCTCGGCGGATTGACGCTCCGGAGCTGATTCCCTGCTGCTATCCGGCGAACATCTAAAAGAGCAAATTAAGAGCAAATTTCTACGGCGTTGTTCCAAATGCCACGGCGTTTTTGTCGCTCGTGCAGAGCCCCTCTGCACGCCGCTGACACTCACGCTGAGTGCGTCTCGTGCCTGGGTCACGCCCACGCTGAGGCTGCGCTCAATGAGACGGAATGTTCCCACTGCGGGAATATGAGTCTCACTTCCCTCCGCTCGCGGCTAGCTTTCTTTTCAGAGAGCGACGCCGCTTCTCGCGCCCTCCCGCTTACTTCCTCGCAAGAGCCTGCTAGGAAGAAGCAGCGGGGCAAGAGATCTAAGAGCGTGGTGACAGGCGAGCTCACGCCGGCTCAGACCCCGCGTGCCTCGCCTTCACCACATGGAGAGGAATCGCCAGTTCTCTTCCTGCATCCTGACCAGCGTCCCTCTGCGGCTGCGAGCGATCTGGTCTCCTTCGGAGGAAGTGAATGCGAGGATGACAGCATGTCATTGGCCGCATCTGACGCAGAGGAGTTGTCGGGCTCTTCCCATGACCCCGCCCCCTTGCCGTCTGCGCAATCCAGCGCCGCCAGCGCCGGTATGGACGCCGAACTGTTCCGCGTCCTATCTAAAGCTGTTGAGGAGCTGGATCTTCAATGGTCTCCTCCCGAGGAGCCCTCTAGGAGCCGGTTGGACGAATGGTTTCTGCCGGGGCGCCGCCAGGCCCCTCGTCAGCGAGCTTCACCATTCTTCCCCGAAGTCCACGACGAAATCTCTAAGTCCTGGCGTGCTCCATACTCCGCCCGCCTTCATACTTCCTCTTCTGCTGCCCTCACCACGGTCGATGGCGCTGAGGAAAAGGGCTACGAGAAGCTGCCCCCGCTGGACGAGTCAGTTGCTGCGCACCTTTGCCCGCCCACCGCTATCGGTTGGAAGGCGAGGGCGTCACACCCGTCTAAGCCTTGCAGGACGACCTCTACCCTCGCTGGACGAGCGTATTCGTCTGCTGGACAGGCAGCTTCAGCGCTTCACTCTATGGCGGTACTCCAGGTGTACCAAGCAAAGCTCCTCCGCGGTCTGGACGAGTTGAACCTGGACGATTCCCCGCTCAGAGAGATACGTAGCGCTACGGATTTGGCGTTACGCGCCACGAAGATGACGGCTCAGGCGATCGGGCGATCGATGGCCAGTTTAGTGGTGCTGGAGCGCCACTTGTGGCTTAACTTGACGGAGATCAAGGACGCGGATAAGGTCGCCTTCCTTGACTCCCCCATCTCGCCGACCGGCCTGTTCGGCCCAGCTGTCGAGGGTTTCGCGGAGCGCTTCACCGCGGCGCAGAAATCGTCCCAAGCTATGCGACATTTCCTGCCCAAACGCTCGAGCTCTGCAACGGCTCCTAGTCGCCCCAAGCCGGCGCCGACTCAGCAGCCTGCGAAAGCCACGCCCCCAGCTGCGCAACCAGCGCCTCAGACGGAGCTCCGTCCTCGGTCACGCCCAGCCAAGCGCTTTCCCTTCCCTAAGCGTCAGGGACCTCGGCCAAGAGTGGTGCTGGACCAGGCGCCGCCAGCGTCTTCCTGATCTCAACAGCAGGAAGAGGGAGGGGCCAAGTCTCGCAGCAGCCGGACCAGCCCCCAAAGTGCCTCTTTTAAGCCCTTCTACACTCCGTTCTGTTCCGAGTGTAAGGGAGCTCATGTTTGTAAAAAATGTAGCTGTAACTCACGGGCCCTTTATATCAGTGCCCTTACAGCAAACCGCTGTGATAGCGGGAAAAATAAAAAACAAACATTTTCAAGAAAAGAGCAAATTTCCTCTTCCAATGCTTTCAGACAGCATACAGCTGTGCGAACCATTGCAGCCCCTAGCGACACGATCCGCGGCATGGCAAGCCATCCCCGGAGTGTCAAAATGGGTTTTGGGTATAATAGAACGAGGCTATGTACTCCAGTTCGCTCGAAGACCTCCTCGCTTTCATGGTGTGATCACCACCTCAGTTCGCAGCAAAGACGCAGACGTCTTGCGATTGGAGGTAAAGAATCTGTTGGCCAAGGGCGCCGTGGAAACGGTCCCCCCAACACAGAGCGAGTCAGGTTTTTACAGCCGTTACTTCCTCGTTCCAAAGAAGGATGGCGGTCTACGCCCCATCCTCGACCTCAGACAGCTGAATCGCGCCCTCATGAGACGGCCGTTCAGAATGCTTACACTAAAACAGATCCTCTCGCAGATACGCAAAGGGGACTGGTTTTGTTCACTAGATCTGAAGGATGCATACTTCCACATTCAGATCGCCCCCCATCACAGGCAATTCTTGAGATTCGCCTTCGAGGGAGTGGCATATCAATATACAGTCCTTCCGTTCGGACTGTCGTTAGCCCCTCGCACGTTTACAAAGTGCATGGACGCAGCACTTTCCCCTCTGAGACAGATGGGAATCCGCGTCCTGAACTATCTGGACGACTGGCTCATCCTAGCCCAGTCAGAAAGCGAGCTAACACACCACAGAGCCTTAATCCTCAGCCACTTAGAGTGCCTAGGACTCAAGGTCAATTTTGCCAAGAGCGTGCTGTCTCCCAGCCAACGCATTGCGTTCCTGGGAGCAGTTTTCGACTCATGTCAAATGAAGGCAGCAGTTGCGCCGCAGAGAGCCCAAGCCATTCGCAGGCTCGCGGCTTCCTTCAAAATAGGAGCCCTTCGCCCTCTCAAGGTTTTTCAGAAGATGCTCGGCCTTATGGCCTCAGCATCTCCAGTACTTCAGTTGGGTCTGCTTCAGATGCGCCCCCTGCAGTTCTGGTTGAAACCAAAGGTTCCTCCTCAAGCGTGGCGTTTGGGACGCCAGCGCATCAAGGTAAATCGGGCCTGTATAGCAGCCCTGGCTCCTTGGAGGTGCGCTCAATGGATGGAACAGGGCGTTCCCCTGGACTTGGTGGTCAGAAGGAAAGCGGTCTCGACAGACGCCTCCAACTTAGGTTGGGGGGCGCTGTGCGACGGCCAGCCTGCTTTCGGCCTATGGTCGAAAGCGGAGAGTCGCCTTCACATCAACTGCTTGGAAATGCTAGCAGTGTGTTTAGGCCTTCACACCCTTCTACCTGCGCTGAAGGGTCACCATGTCTTAGTCCGTTCGGACAGCATGACAGTGGTGTCCTTCATAAATCACCAAGGGGGCCTCTCGTCGAGACGTCTATTTACGATGGTAGAACGTCTCCTGAAATGGGCTCAGCTGCACTTCCGCTCTCTAAGAGCGACGCATGTGCCAGGCAAACTGAACCAGGGAGCAGACATGTTGTCTCGGAGCAACGTCTCCTCAGACGAATGGACGCTTCACCCTCACACGGTTCAGCAAATATGGGCTGTCTTTGGCAGGGCGCGAGTAGATCTTTTCGCCTCAAAAGACAATCATCACTGCCCAATTTATTTTTCGAAGGAACAGGACGCATTGACCCAAGAATGGCCCAATCTCCTGTTATACGCATTCCCTCCTATCGCTCTGCTGCCACAGGTCATCAGGCGAGTGCGGGAACAGAAACTCAAAGTCCTGTTAGTGGCTCCATTCTGGCAGAACCAGCATTGGTTTCCAGATCTTCCCAGGCTGCTCTCAAAAGCACCATGGCCCGTGCCACTGAGACGAGATCTCTTAACACAGGCGAACAGAACGATTTGGCACCCCCAACCGGAATTGTGGGCGCTGCACGTTTGGGCTCTAGACGGGAGCCTTTAAGTCTCCCTGAGTCGGTTTTGAGTACTATTTCACAAGCTAGAGCACCCTCTACGAGGCGGCTCTACGATCTCAAGTGGTCTGTCTTTTCCGCCTGGTGTTCCACCCGCGGTACGGACCCAATTTTATGTGACATATCTGTGATATTGTCCTTCTTGCAAGAGCTGTTGGATAAGGGGAGATCCCCCTCCACGCTCAAGGTCTATGTTGCAGCTATAGCGGTATTCCATGACCTTGTAAACGGTCAATCTGTGGGAAGAAACGACTTGGTCGTTCGTTTCTTAAAGGGGTCAAGGCGGATTAATCCCCCTCGCCCCATCACGGTTCCGTCTTGGGACTTACCCACAGTGTTGAGGGCCCTGAAGGGCCCTCCCTTCGAACCGCTTCAGTCCATAGGCCTTCGCCCCCTGACGTTGAAGACTGCCCTGCTATTGGCATTAGCATCAGTCAAACGCATGGGTGATTTACAGGCGCTCTCTGTGAGCCCCGTTTGCTTGGAATTCGGGCCAAATGACTCTAAGGTCATCCTGAAGCCAAAGCATGGGTATGTTCCCAAAAGTCTCTCTACACCCTTTAGAGACCAGATTATTTCCCTTTTGGCTCTTCCTCCTACGGAGCAAGACCAGGGATTTAACCCTCTCTGCCCTGTCAGGGCTCTGAGATGTTATATAGAGCGTTCTGCCCCTTTTAGGCAGTCAGAACAGCTGTTTGTATGTTTTGGTGGCCGCACCAAGGGGTGTTCGGTCACAAAACAGAGATTATCCAAATGGATTGTGGAAGCCATCTCGCTGGCTTACTCCTCTTTGGGCCTACAATGTCCCATGGGAGTAAGGGCCCATTCAACGAGGGGCATCGCCTCGTCTTGGGCGTGGTCTAGCGGGGTTTCCATTGCAGAGATTTGTGCGGCGGCAGGCTGGGCCTCACCGTCCACATTTGCTAGATTTTATAACTTGGACGTTCCAGTCTTACAGACTCGGGTCCTTTCCACATAGTGGTATGTGTTACCAGTATGTTATATGTAGTGCGTCTTGGCCTCTGTGGAGCTCCAAGTGTACTTATTCCTTGGAACGGATGTTTATCAGGCTATCTGATCGAACAAATTGGCCCTTATTAGCCCTTTAGTGCTAGGGTCATGTTAGTCGTTCCTCTACCTTAAGCACGGCGGGATTGTACTGGTTCCCCATAGCGTCTTTACAGACGCAGTACGAGTGAAAGTATCGAAAGGGAACGTACTCGGTTACTTTCGTAACCTCGGTTCCCTGAGATACGGGAACGAGTACTGCGTTGCTGGCCGTGCTAGGTAGCTGCACGACTCAGTCGTCGCTTCAGTCGAAGTACCTGAGTTCCCTATGGCGAAATGCTCGCTTATATAGCCAGATGCTCCGCCCCTTTTGGCGCGATCGGGCGCGAATCATCGCCATAGGTTTGTGCATCTCCGCTGCCGAGCCATTGGTTCGTTTCTTTAACACTGCACGAACCAATGGCCGTGCAGTTACACTGCGTTATTGAAATGCTTCAGTCTCAGGAGAAAAGGAGCTTTTCCCATAGCGTCTTTACAGACGCAGTACTCGTTCCCGTATCTCAGGGAACCGAGGTTACGAAAGTAACCGAGTACGATTTCCCAGTTCATTGGAATGTTACGCTCAGTTTTCACAATCAAATCAATTCCCGATGCATAATCTCTGAGCAATATAGAAAGAGAAAGAGAAAAATATGAGTCTATAACTGCCATAACCAACAAAAAGCATTAAAATCTGCATGAAACATTTTGCAAAATTTACCAATGATTTGTGATTATAATAATGGAAGGATGATGGATTTAATCCATCAGAAATTGACTTTTCATTGCTACTCAGATGTTTTACAAAACATTTCACTAAAAAGCACTAGATATTTTCACAATCAAACCAATTTCTGATCCATAAAGATCAATCTTTTCTCACACATTCTGTTTTACTGTGAAATACATCAAATTATTGAAGTAAAATGGTCTGAGAAGTGTACACTTCTCAGGCTTCTGAGTTATGACAGAATTTCTGAGCAATACAGAAAGAGAAAGAAGAAAATATGTCTCTGCCACAACCTTCAAAAAGAAATAAAAAACACAAATGTCTTGCAAGTCAAAATAAAACATTTGGAACTGGTTTTATGTCTGTATTGACATATTCCCAAATGATCTTTGATTCTATTGAAAGTAAGATGACTGATTTTATCCATTAGAAATTGACTTTTCATTCAACTCTGCCCTCTTTGGTTACTGTGCTGCTCAGACAAGATTTCATTGGAACGTTTCATTGGAATGCATTGGAGACTTCTCAGTTTATTGAAACATTATGGCCAGTTTTCCCAATCGAATCAACTTTTGATGCACAAAAATCGATTATTTCTCACATACTTGGGTTAACTGTGAAATACACCAAATTATGGAAGTAAAATGACTTCTGAGTTATGACAGAATTTCTGAGCAATACTAGCCTAGAAATCTAGACGCACCCTAGCGGCAGCAAAAATTATTTTGCAGCCAGGTGGGTCTAGACACTCTCAATAGACCTTCTAGCTGCAAAAACCCAAATTGGGTCAGGCCAATCACAACGCGTATAGAGTAGGCGGGGCGGGCTTAACATATGACAACAGAGTTGCGACGGCTGCCACTTGAAAAACAAAGAATGGCGGCTGCAGCTGTCGAACAGCGGTCTTTCGAATCGGCTTTGGCCGCGACTCTGGAGGACTTGGAGTTAAGTTTTTCTTTAAGAAACGAGCAAAGAACGGCACTTAAGTCATTTTTAAAAAAGGAAGATGTGTTTGGAGTTTTGCCGACTGGATACGGAAAAAGCTTAATATACCAATTACTACGTCACCTTCTTCGTTGCTCTGATTGGTTGAAGCGCTATCCTATTGCGTGCATAGGGATTTTGAGAGACAACCGTTTATCCCGCCCCTCGGAGTAAGCCGCGTCTATGGAGAGTTTCCAGACTAAACATCTTGATGTAAGTCTGGCTCGCCAGGCTAGAGCAATACAGAAAGAGAAAGAAGAAAATATGGCTCTGCCACAACCTTCAAAAAGAAATAAAAAACACAAATGTCTTGCAAGTCAAAATAAAACATTTGGAACTGGTTTTATGTCTGTATTGACATATTCCCAAATGATCTTTGATTCTATTGAAAGTAAGATGACTGATTTTATCCATTAGAAATTGACTTTTCATTCAACTCTGCCCTCTTTGGTTACTGTGCTGCTCAGACAGGATTTCATTGGAACGTTTCATTGGAATGCATTGGAGACTTCTCAGTTTATTGGAACATTATGGCCAGTTTTCCCAATCGAATCAACTTTTGATGCACAAAAATCAATTATTTCCTCACATACTTGGGACAACTGTGAAATGCACCAAATTATGGAAGTAAAATGACTTCTGAGTTATGACAGAATTTCTGAGCAAATCAGAGAGAGAAAGAAGAAAATATGTCTCTGCCACAACCTTCAAAAAGAAATAAAAAACACAAATGTCTTGCAAGTCAAAATAAAACATTTGGAACTGGTTTTATGTCTGTATTGACATATTCCCAAATGATCTTTGATTCTATTGAAAGTAAGATGACTGATTTTATCCATTAGAAATTGACTTTTCATTCAACTCTGCCCTCTTTGGTTACTGTTGCTGCTCAGACAAGATTTCATTGGAACGTTTCATTGGAATGCATTGGAGACTTCTCAGTTTATTGAAACATTATGGCCAGTTTTCCCAATCGAATCAACTTTTGATGCACAAAAATCGATTATTTCTCACATACTTGGGTTAACTGTGAAATACACCAAATTATGGAAGTAAAATGACTTCTGAGTTATGACAGAATTTATGAGCAATACAGAAAGAGAAAGAAGAAAATATGGCTCTGCCACAACTGACAAAAAGAAATAAAAAACACAAATGTCTTGGAACTGGTTTTATGTCTGTATTGAAATTTTTCCAAGGATCTTTGATTCTAATGAAGGTAAGATGATTAATGTTATCCATCAGAAATGAGCCTTTCATTAAACTTTGGTTACTTAGAAAATTCCATTAAAATGCATTGGATACGTCCCAGTTTATTGAAACGTTATGGCCAGTTTTCCCAATTGAATCAACTTCTGACGCACAAAAATCAATTATTTCTCACATGCTCATCTTAACTGTGAAATACACCAAATTAGGGACGTAAAATGATTTGTGAACTAGATTTCACATTAGAAGTCTTCTGAGTTATGACAGAACAATCTCCAAGCAATGCAATTATCCTCTGGGAGCTGTTTGTATAGCTAGTTAGTATTCCTCTCTGAGCTTAATACAGCAGCGAAAACATTTCTCAACACTCTGAAAAAGAAAAACAACTGGTGACATCTGACATCACAATCACATTAGTCAAATCATGCCAGTTTGCGTGCTGATGCCCATAATGGTTCGGCTGTGACATGAATTACTATAACTGTGCGAATGTTTGAGTCACCATCGTCATGTGGCTGCTCTCGGAGACGTTAGGAGTCTCGTTTTAATGACCGTTCCTCATATGTCAAGCCGTCCGCCATCGTGGGTGTGCATCTACCACCTGCTACACACAAATTAGTAGGGCTTTTTATGCGTCAACCTGAGCAAATAGACTGGTAATGACAACCAGCATTAATTGAGCTTTTCCATTTATCCCCTTCCGCTTCCCTTAAGGCGTAATTAGCTTTGCAGACTCCCTGAGATCAAGGATCTTTCCTCTCCCATCTTTTTTTTTCTTCACTCTACGCAGCCAGGAAGGCAAGGAGAATGAATTCAGAAGGGAAAGGCCTGCATTGACTCATAGCCACCCATCACAGATCTGACACAATCACTCCACACATCCACCCTCACCTCAAAAGAAAAGCAAAGAGAAATGCTTCAAGAATGCATGAAGAAAATAGACAGTTTCTAAAATTTTTCTTAATGACAGTTTAAAACATTTCCTTCAAAATTCTCATTAGTATGATGCATCCAAATCTTTCTTTTGATTAGGATTCTCATTAGATTGTCATTACTGCAACACTTTTATGTAAATGAGTGTTTGAACCCAGCCAGCTAAAACTGCAGGATATTTTGTCACCTATTTGGTTTTTATTTATATCGCATCATTCCTAATAACCCCGCCCACTCTGAAATCTCATTGGCCTATTTGCATTTTCACTTTTTGAGCACAAACTGCTTGTCACTGGAACATTATTGCAACAGTATAACAGGAATTTTTAAGAAAATAAATACTCATAAACCTGAATGATTACAGACAGGTGCACATGACATTGAAACATCATAAAAAGAAAAGTCTCAAGAAAAATCCCACACACTAGCTACTGTAGCTTGGAAAAACAGTCATTATATTGCAACACTGCAGTTATGCAATACCTTATGCAGGCTGTGACTCAAACATTGCAATATATAGATTGTTTTTGTAAGCTATGGAAGTGTGGAGGATTTTTATTATGTGCAATAAATAATACAATACAATAATGTTTTAATTAAGGCTAAATCAGCCTGATCTGAATGCTATACAGCAAATACTACACTAGGATGTATAAATAATTTACATCATTTAAATATGTCATTATTATCTCATTAACGTTATGAGAATAAGGAGGGATTAGCATGCATGTTAATCAAGCAAAACATAATGTACTTTTTCCTAAGGGATTTTTGAGTAAAAATCCGGTCAGGTTTGTGAGATTCACTAACGCAACACACAGAATTCATGTTGATCACTAAATTGATTTTTCAATTTAGCCACACTAAACTAATTCCATCTATAGGGACATAAAAATCACATTTGCATTGGAGAGAATCATGATCAATTCCAAATAATGCAACAATTAGAGAAAAAGCATACTAATTGGCTTCTAGCTGTTTCCTACAAACAAAAATCTGTGAAATACTAAAGCATGCGGGGTTTTGTCTCTAAAGGCCCTGTCGTTAAAATTTGGATCGAATTAAGCAATAAGGTAAAAGAGGCAGTGTAATACTGCAAATAATCATGGCTAAAGGCTATTGTTAGAAATGACACACAACAACAGCAGCTTCCTTCATTAGGACATAACGGCCTGATATGAATGCACCAATGAATAGATTTTAACAAGGATCATACAATTCTAGTATCCCAATATCTCAATATAAAATTGCATGATGATAGATACCATCTTAAAAATAACATCTGCTATGGAAACAGGTTGTCATAGTTGTTGCTATTGTTGCATTGATGAAACACGTATCAAATCAGCAACTAGAAGCAGTGCAATCTATTTTGAAAAGGTTGATTATAAAGCGATGAAAAAGAAAAGACAGGACCGTGTCTGTTGCATCACTATTGCATTATATGCGGCTCTCAAAATGACTTGGAAAATACAGAAAAGCGTGTTCAAAAAGCCACGAATCCATTGGTTTCTGCCCAGAGGCTCAACATCAAACAAACATTTACAGACAGCACCAAAGTCTTTTGCAAATCCTGCAAATGCCCAATCTCTTTTATCACAAAGCTTTTATGGCTAATTAAAAAAAACATGAGACAATCTCAGCAAGTACAAAACGTTTTCATAACTTCACAATTCGATTGCAGTTAGGTTACGTCACAGTGTGGTATTTGAAAACCTTCTAGAAACTACATCAAAGATAAAACGAGAGATGCTGTGCAGTTTACAGTATATGCTGTATATTATCAATGAAGTTTTAAGGCTTTAGTAGCAAATGCATTTAAAGTTACTAAAATGTTGTTGAAAGTACATTAGAGTGCTCTGCAATGTATTATACTACAAGAACAAACATACATATATATATATATATATTAGGGGTGGGCATAGATTAATTTTTTTAATCTAGATTAATCTAGATTAAATCTTGGAATTAATCTAGATTAATCTAGATTAAAATGGCTAATTTGAATTCTGCTGAAGGCATTCAGAATATGTGTGCTACCCAAATAATGACTAAAAGTAAGTCTTTGAGAATGGATCATAAAGCTCATAAAGCTGTTCTATGATAATTTGTTGATGAAAATAAATTATGTTCAATAAGATGTACTGTTTACTAACTAACTAACAATGAAATTATTTTTTCTACCTATTAGATTGTGTTTTTTTTAACGTCAACACCTACCCAACCCTAAATTTAGCCCTTACTGTAATAAAAAAAAACAGTATTATTGTTGTACAGTGTGATAAAAATATACATCTACGTATGTATATCTATGGTAGCCAGTGTTTCCCCTACGTTTCCACTACTTCTACGTTCATGTTACACCGTGCTTTTATTTTGACAGGTTGCCGTGAAGTTTCTGTGTATACAGTATGATATGATGCTAGTTTTCTCAAATGAAACGGTAAAAGTGACACTCACAGCAGTTTTGGAGATTGAGTTTATCTGTTCATGTGAGATGCAAATGCCAAAAATTACCGGGAGCGTCACGTGTGTTTCAGTATGCGTGTAGTAAAAGCTCGTCTCCGCAATGCATACATACAGCTAGGCAAACGGAACATACCGGATTCATATTAAAACGGTCTTTTTGCATTTCAGTTTTCACAGACACTAGTCCATATCGCGATTTGAATTAAGTGACAGACCAACATTTGATTTATGAATCCAAAAAACTACGAATTTACGTGGCATTTCGCTATAGTAGATTCGGTTTTTATGAATGGAGGACGACGCGACCCCGTCTGTGTTTTGGCGGAGGAGACTTAAACGCGCGACCATATTCTATAGTCTTCGGTATACATCCGCGTTAAACTATCAAGGTGAAAGTCTATTTGAGAATAGATTAACGGCGATATTTTTTTTATCGCACGATAAGAGTCTCACGTTAACGCAGCATGTTAACGCCGATAACGGCCCACAACTAATATATATACATACATACATATATATACATACATATATATATATATATATATATATGTATGTATGTATAGCAAAACAAATCAGAAACTAAACAAAAAACACAACTAAATAAAAACTAAACTTGACTAAAAAAAATAAATTAAAAAACTAAAACTAAAATAAACTAAATGAAACAAAAAAATTCTAAACACAATAAAAAAAATATAGCACAACAAAAACCTAAAACAAAACAACAACAAAAAGAAATCAGTGTCTTGCCAAATTTTTACATTGTTTTTATCAGACTCAGTCTGCAACAAAAGCTCTAAAGCCAAAAAAAAAATATATATATATATATATTTATATATATATATATATATATAGCACGACAATACAAAAACTAAACAAAAAACCCCACAAGTAATCAAAAACTAAAATAAAACATCATAAACATAATATTTAAAAAAGCAAAAACTAAAATAAAAATAAAAAGCAAAAATAAAAATAAAAATAAAACATTAATATAGTACAACAAAACAAAAAAGTCCACAAGTAATCTACAATAAAAACCATTAAAAATATATAAAAAAGCAAATATTAAAATAAAAACAAAAATACAAACAAAAACAAAACAAAGCCCACAAGTAACCAAAAACTAACATAGAATAAACATAAAAAATATATTAAAAAAGCAAAAACTAAAACAAAAACAAAACAAAATTAAACAAAAATATAGCACTACAAAACAAAAAATAAAATGAAATAAAAAAATAGCACAACAAAAAAACTAAAATAAAAGAAAATAAAACTGAAACAAAACAAAAAAGAAAGAGTCTTGCCAAATTTTTACAATGTTTTATCAGACTCAGGTCTGCATAAAAAAACTCTAAAGTCAAACAAAACAAAAACTAAACAAAAAACACAACTAATCAAATAACAAAACTAAACAAACAAAAAGAACTGCAACAAAATAGAAACTAAAAAAGCAAAACCTAAAATAAATAAAAACAAAATAAAATAAAACAAATAGCAAACAAAAAAAATGCCCACAAGTAATTAAAAGGAAAATACAAAATAAAACAAAAATACAGCACACAAAACAAAAAATAAAAATACATTTAAAAAAAATAATAGTAAAACAAAACAAATCAAAACAAAAAACTGTGTCTTGCCAAAATTCAAGGCGGTTTTATTGACACATTTAAAAAAAACTTCAATGAGATCTAAATGAGAAAACAGTAAAAATACTATTCACAAGCCACATTTTGCAATAAAGCAAAGTCAAAAAAGGCAATGATTAACAGATGTAATGCCCTTAATAGAATGGCTTATTGTCATTACTGAAGCTTAACATTTAATTAAAAATAATAATAAGTTATTAAATTATACTACCTGTATGTGATGTTGTACTTACATACTCTTGGTGTATTAACATAGAATTCAATAGAATTAATTCCCACACTCATCCAATCTGAACACCGGGGTGGAACGCTCCATTTTAGGATGTTCATCTGCGAGTGCTTCAGCGGGGGGCTGTAACATCTATGCAGCTGTGGTGGAAAGAGTCATTCTGCCTGGATAACGCTAAACCATTAATTTCTTCAGGCAGCTGCAATTGGAGGCAATCATGACCAAAATCAGCCTTTGTCTCCATTATCAGTGTCACATCACGAGGTGATTTCGGTCCTTGACCGTCTTTAGTCTAGACAGAGAAAGCATAAGATAGACTCTTAGAATTGAGGGTTATTTCTGAAGCGTCGTTAAGCCCTTTGCGCAGACATCTGCCATTCGGTTTTAAAGGCTGAGCACAAAACTCATATCTTGTAGACATGGACAACTTATTTACTTTTCTGAAATGAGTACTACAGTATTAAGAGCAATACTCAAACTCAGTACTATTATTAAACAACATGTTTGTAAATGAGGATAAAAAGGCTCCATTTAATGTTAAAAAGCAATTACTGACATCAAGTATGCCTTAAGGGCAACTGGTAAGACCCTTTTTATGTTTTCTTTGTTTTGACAAGTAAACAACATAAGTATTTGCTAATAAAATCATCATTATCAGTGCTTATTCTGAATAAATAGTACAAGTAATGAATTGAAAAACACTTGATTTGATTTTTTTTTATGAGGATTTTAATTAATGCTCTCAAAAAATCCTCATTATTGGCTGCATCAGTATTTGAGAATTGTCCAACACGTAATAACACAAGCTAATTACAAAAATGTTTTAAACCAAAGAAAAACTAAATGAAAAAACTTAAACAATCAAAAACAACAAAACAAAACCTAAAGTAATATAAACTAAAATAAACAAAAAATAAATAAAACACAAAACCTAAACCAAAAAAAAAGCCTGAACAAAACAAAACCTGAAGTAAAATTAACTAAAGTAAAACAAAAACATAAAACAAAAAATACAACAAAACCTAAAGTAAACTAAAATAAACTAAACAAAAAAACATGTAACAACACACAAAACTAAACAAAAATCTAAAACAAAACAAAAAACACAACTAAAGTAAAATAAACTAAAATAAACTAAAAATAAAACAAAACACAAGTTTACAAAAGTAAAAAATTAAAATAAAACAAAAATAAAACAAAGCACAACAAAAAAACAATGTAAAATAAACTAAAATAAACAAAAACTAAATTAACAACACAAAAAACAACAAAAAATAAAATACAACAAACAATAAAACACCACAAAACAAACCTAAAGCAAAATAAACAAGACACAAAATAAAATTACACTAACATTACCAAAAACAAAACAACTGAAAAAAACTGAAATAAAAAATAAAACAAAACAAAAATACAACACCACAAACAAAAAAACTAAAATAAAACAGCACAACACAACAAAACCTAAAGTAAAATAAACTAAAATAAGCAAAAACAAAACAAAAACAAAACAAAGCAAGAAAACAAATCTCAAGTAAAATAAACAAAAACCAAAAGATATAACAACACAAAAAAGTTAACTAAAAAAACTAAAATAAAACGTTAAGTAAAATAAACTAAACTAAAACACTAAAACACAACAAAATGAAAATACAATGTAAAACGATGTCTTGCCAAATTAAGGGACCACTGTTGGCGGTCTTGGCTTTTAAATGGTCAACAGTTTTAAAGAATACAAAATACACACACAAACAAATAATTAATTCAAAATTATAGCAAATAAATAAAAATAGCCTAGATATTGTAAAATATTGTTCTATAATCATGCAACTTCAAAACAAAAGTACTGGGGAACTTGTATTTAAAATCCACTCAACTGAAAACAACTGAAGGGCATTTAATCCCAATACATACAGTATGACATCCATTTTGGGATTTTGTGGAATGAATGGAGTCACAAGAACTGCACTGAAAATTGTTAAAATGTTTGGCACAACAACTACCTTCACATCAAATGTGCGTGTTAATCACTTCTGAAAGATTTCTATCGTGTGCTGCAATCGCTTTCTTACAGTTTGCTCAGAGGGTTACGGGCAGTCTAATCTTTAACCCAGCAAATGGCATGAAACAGCTGCAGAAATAGACCTTTCTGGAACAGAATCCATTAGAAATCAATGTAAACTTGCTTCAAAACCACTTTGAAAAGACGCCGCCCCAAATAAACAAAAAAACTAGAACAAAGCCCAAAGTAGAATAAACTAAAATAAAAAATAAATAAAAACACAACAAACACCACTGTTATCGGTCCTGGTATTTCAAAGAATACAAAATACTGTACGCATACAAACAAACAAATTAATTGATAAATTATGCCTAATAAATACAATTAGCCTAGGTATTGTAAAATATTGTTTTAAAATCATGCAACTTCAAGACAAAAACTAAATAAAACAAAAAACCACAACAAAACAAAACCCAAAGTAGAATAAAATAAATAAGCAAAAAACACAACTAAAACTAAAATAAACTAAAACTAACAAAAACAAAACAAAACAAAACATATAACACAAGAAAACAAAAACTAAACTAAAACTAAAACAAAAAACATGAAAATAAAATGAAAAAAAAGTAATGTTGGCGGTCCTGGCTTTTAAAAAAAAATCAATTTTAAAGAACAAAAATAAAAAATTGTTAACAATTTACGCTAAAATTAAATTTGCCTAGTTATTGTAAAATATTGTTTTAAAATCATGCAACTTCAAAATAAAAATTTTGGGGATCTTGTATCTAAAATTCACTCAATTAAAAAAAAACTGAGGAGCACTTAATCTCAATAGATATTACATCCACGTGTAACGCTTTTAACCCACACCCAAAATGTGGATTTTGTGGAATGAATGGAGTCTGAAGAACTGTGCTGAAATTTTTTAAAATATTTGCCACAACAACGGACTCCCTTCACATCAAATGTGCGTGTTAATCACTTCTGAAAGATTTCTATCGTGTGCTGCAATCGCTTTCTTACAGTTTGCACAGAGGGTTACGGGCAGTCTAATCTTTAACCCAGCAAATGGCATGAAACAGCTGCAGAAATAGACCTTTCTAGAACAGAATCCATTAGAAATCAATGTAAACTTGCTTCAAAACCACTTTGAAAAGGCACCGCCCCAAAACGCATCTCACGCTCCATCACGCACGATCACATCGCCTCAAAATTCATTTAGATACTTTATCTGCGCTCCTCATTCTGCTTTACTTTCACAGCGGGAAATCTCGTCTCATCCACCAATCACTCTGATTATACACTGCCCTCCCAGGGGTGACCGCTGACACCGTGATGGCGACGCGCCTGCCGCCGCCCGCTATAAATTGATACGAGAAACAGCATTAACATCACGCTGCGATCAGCGAGCAGAGAAAATAGGTCAGTCATACGAATCAACATCTAAACACATAAATCTCATTCAAATAAGAATGCGAGCCAAAGACGGGACCCAGCTGCTCCTGTGGCGATTTTAACACGTCGTCTCCACCCGCCAGACACCGTACAGACCTACGAGGGCTCAATCAATTTGTTTTGCCACTGGAGAGGCAGAACAGAGATGACAATACACCTCAATCTTATTTCTTCACACATAACCAGATGGCCAGAGAAGAATCGGAGTTGACAAGCTCTGAAGGCTCGTAAGGCACAGCGGCTTCCTCTTAGGGTTTTCCATCTGTAAGATATGAAGGAATATGCATGCAGACAGATGAGAAAGTAGGTTTGGGCTTCCAGAAGGTCACTGTTGCTCTGTGATTCAGTGTGAAGTGACTGGATGCACAAACACTGGCCACTAAGGCAGAACAGGCTTGATTCATTGGTCCTGATTCGTTTTAAACAACACTATAAGTTTAAAAGGAAAGGTTTAGCTTGGAATGAGCTGAGAAATAGAGGGGAACATTATAAATCTGTTTGGCTCATGAATATTAAAGAAATATCTTAGGAGCAAATGACTCTACTGTATGGAACACTAGAATCTGCATGCAGCTATTGCCTTTACAGTTCAATTCATAGTGACAACATATGTCAAGTTGAGAAATGAACAACAAGCAAATAACAACAGACAGACAGACAGACAGACAGACAGATAGATAGAATAGACAAAATGAGAGAATGATAGAATGATAGACAGACAGACAGATGATAGATAGATAAATAGAACATATTAAACGATAGAATGTTAGACAGAATGATAGAACAATCGATAGATAGATAGAAATATAGAATACAGAAGACAGAATGATAGGACGATAGATAGATAGTTATATAGATAGAGTTATACGGAAAGATAGACATAACGATAGATATAACGATAGAATAGACAAAATTATAGAATGATAGATAGATGACAGATAGATAGATAGATGACAGACAGACAGACAGACAGACAGACAGACAGACAGACAGACAGACAGACAGACAGACAGACAGACAGACAGACAGACAGACAGACAGACAGACAGACAGACAGATAGATAGATAGATAGATAGATAGATAGATAGATAGATAGATAGATAGATAGATAGATAGATAGATAGATAGATAGATAGATAGATAGATAATCTGTTCATCCAATCAAGTGCTCAGGAAACCTATTTGAAAACAGTCATTACACTTGCAGTGCTATTCAGAGCCACTAATAACACACTTCATCTCTGACAGCATCTAGTCCTTGATTTGAAGAATAACAGGTTGAAATCAGATTCACAATCACTAGCCCTCTAGACCTGCACTATGTTAACAAGCAGAGAAACCAATAGACATGGCTGCGGATCAATCATTTCTGTCATAAGAGCCGTCGCACCCAGCTGGGGCTCATTTTAGACGGACCCACGCTCTTGTTTAAGACTGTTCATTACATCTGAAAACAAACTATCAGCCATGCTGTAAGTTGCAATCGAAAGCCAGTATTGATTTGTAGCAAAGCTCGTCGGTGGATGAGGCAACTGGGATCTCAACATGAGTCAAGTTGATCAAAGCAGAGGAGACGGCCCTTTGAAGCCAAAGGAAAGGGCAAACCTTCGGCTTAGCAACCAAACAACTGTTTTTTTTACTTCACAATGTTTTCATATTAATTTTACTGATCAAATACAACCATGTACAGTACTTCAAAAAGTGCTTGGACACTTATAAGTGCACTCCCTCAAGTTTTACACATGAATACAGAAAAGATGAGATAAATTAATCATGGCTGAGTGCAAATAGAGTATTTTTCCTCGAAAGCAGCATCAGTCACTGAAAACTTTTGCATGATGCAGCTGAAGTTGACCGGCATAAAAAACAGTGTAACAAACAAAAATAGTGTATTTAAATCTATAAAACCTACTGTTTTATATATATCACACATTTCTATGCAGTAAATCACACATTTCTAAATAATCAACATGATCAAAACTTTGCTGAAAAAACTGTTGCACACAATCTGCAACTTTTACTTTTTAGCAAGTAAAAGTTCTTTTAGTATAATTAAAAAATCAGCGTTTAATGTTACTTTTTGGCCATATAAAAAAAACATGTGCACCAAATTGCATATGTTCGCTCAGTTTGAGCCTCTGAATAAAACTGAGCTCCATATTCTCTCTCCTCAAAATTAAAAAAAAAAGTCAGAATTGCGAGATACAAACTCGCAACTGCAATGAAAAAAGTCAGAATTGCGACTTTAAATCTTACAATTCTGACTTTATAACTCGCAATTGTGTTTATATCTCATAACTCTAAGAAAAAAGTCAGAATTGCAAGATGTAAACTCACAACTGCGAGAAAAAGTCAGAATTGCGTGATATAAACTCAGTTTTGTTAACATTTCAGTATTTTTTTCTCCTCAGCGCTGGACTTTATAACTCGCAATTGCAAGTTGACATCTCAAAATTTAAAAAAAAAAGTCAGAATTGCGAGATACAAACTCGCAATTGCAATGAAAAAAGTCAGAACTGCGACTTCATATCTCACAATTCTGACTTTATAACTAGCAATTGTGTTTATATCTCATAATTCTAAGAAAAAAGTCAGAATTGCAAGATGTAAACTTGCAATTGTGAGAAAAAGTCAGAATTGCGTGATATAAACTCACAGTTTTGTTAACATTTCAGTATTTTTTTCTCCTCAGCGCTGGACTTTATAACTCGCAATTGCAAGTTGATATCTCAAAATTAAAAAAAAAAAGTCAGAATTGCGAGATACAAACTCGCAACTGCAATGAAAAAAATCAGAATTGCGACTTTATATCTTACAATTCTGACTTTATAACTCGCAATTGTGAGTTTTATCTCACAATTCTGAGAAAAAAGTTAGAATTGTGAGACAAGAAGTCGCAATTACCTCTTTACTTTTTTTATTGAGTGCCGGAAACGAGCTTCCACAGGTTTTAAACCTCTATGACTTTCTAAAGGAAGATTTGAAACAACATGAAGGTGAATAAATGATGCCAGAAGCTTAATTTTTAAGTGAACTGTGCCTTTAAGGATCATAATGTGTCAGTTTACACTTTATGTCTAACTGACAAAGATTCCTAAATCGAAGACATTTCAAGAAATCCAAAACAAGCAATATATGTGGATTAAGTTCACTTAGAAGTAAAGCGACCGCTAAGCCAGTGATCAAAGGTAATCCGTTCTGACAGAAAGCAATCGCTTGACAAGAAGCAGATGACGTAATAATTGAAAGCACTGAATTATTGAAGCGAGCACAAACAATACACATTTTACCATCACACAGCCTGTAACTTACCCAGCAGGTCTTTCCAGGAGTTTTAAAGCAAAACTCCCTGACACAACGAATCAAACATCATCAGTGTCAATTACCACAAGTCCCTTTGCTTTCTAGAACAGGCAGTGACTTTTCTGCTGGCTCTGATTTGGTTAATAAACGAGAGAGCTCTGCTGATTTGTTGGTGAATAATTGCGATTGCCCAGGTCTGCCATCTGTTATTCGATTTGCGAGACGGATGGAAAAAACGCCTGCTTTCCAAGAGCAGGGATTCCTCGACGAGAAGGTTTGTGTAATGAACTTAAGCTGTGTTTGTCAATCAAGCTGTTCTCCGGTGAGCCCTATGAAGCGCCACCTGATAACCGAGCAGAAAGGTTGTGCAACTGAGCGAGACTTTTGAAAGCTGCTTAAAACAAAAGACTGCGCCGCATAGGCAAAACCTTTGAAAAACGATGTCAGTAGATAAATGTTTGAGGATACACAATACGCAGGTAGGAGATGGATGGAAAATAAGCGGATAAACAATATAACTATTACTATTACTGTCACTCATACTTAGGATTATGGATTTGTTTAAAGATTTTCCCAACATGGTTTATGTTAAAGACATGAATGACACCTAAACAAATGTGGTTTGCCAATGCAAACTTGCAAACATAAGCCTTTTCAGTAGCAGTAGGACAACTTTTATCTAGTGGGTGATAAAAAAAGGTTAAAAAAAATTATAAAACAAATAAACTTCACATTTCAGCCTCTTAAATGATTATGCATGTCATAACAATTTAAATGCTAATTCAATGTTAAAACCACAAATTTTGCCAAAGGAGACAAGTTAGCATGCATGATAATTCATCAACCACCAAGCAACACTGCAGAAACATGGAGACAGAGAAAATGGCAAAGAATGAAGAATATCTCAAATAAATATATGTTCACAAAAAAAAATATTCATTAAAAAATGTATTAAATAAAAATACTGCTGAAATGTTCACTCAAGTTACACAAATTAAAAAGAAAGTTAAAATTTACAAATAACAAAAAAAATAAAATAAATTTAAATACTAATCCAAATACTGATGTTTAAATAAATAAAACATTGTTATGTTTACATAAATAAATAATAACAATCAAAGCACTGATGTTTAAATAAATAAATCCAAATATTGATGTTTAAATAAATAAAAACATTGATATGTTTAAATAAATAAAAATAATCAAAACATTGATGTTTAAATAAATACATAAATTCAAATACTGTTTAAATAATTAAAAACATCTATATGTTAAATATATTTTTAAAAATAATAAATGGATAAAAAAAACATTGATGATTAAATAAATAAATCCAATCATTGATGTTTAAATAAAACATTGATATGTTAAAATAAATAAATAATAAACAAATCAAAACACTGCTGTTTAAATAAATAAATCCAAATATTTATGTTTAAATAAATAAAAACATTGCTATGTTTAAATAAAAAAACAATAAAAACATTAGTTTAAATAAATTAAAATATTTTTGATCAATTAAAACCATTGATATGATAAACATAGATAAAAAAGCTAAATATTAATGTTTAAATAAATCTAAATATTGATGTTTAAATAAATAAAGCTAAATATTGATGTTTAAATGAATAAATCTAAATATTGAGGTTTAAATAAAAACATTGCTAATTTTAAGTAAATAAAAAATAAAATAATAATCAAAACATTGATGTTTAAATAAATAAATTCAAATATTGTTGATTAATAATTAAAACATTGCTATGTGATAAATAGATTAAAAAAACATTGATGTTTAAAAAAAATAAATCCAAATATTGATGTTTAAATAAATAAAGCTAAATATCGAGGTTTAAATACATAAATCTAAATATTGAGGTTTGAATAAAAACATTGATCATTAAGTATATAAAAAATAAATAATAATAAAAGCATTGATGTTTAAATAAATAAATCCAAACAAACACTGATATGTTTAAATAAATCAAAAGTAAATAAACAAAACATTGATATTTAAATAAATCCAGCTGTTGATGTTTAAAAAACATTGATATGTTTAAATAAATAAAAAAATAATGAATGAATGAGTAAAAACACTGGTTAAAAAACAAACTGACTGACTGACTGACTAGCTGATATGTTCAAATAAATGGGGAAAAAAATAGATAAAAACATTGATGTGTTTAAATAAATAAGTAAATCCAAATATTGATGTTTAAATAGATTAAAACATTAATGTTTAAATAAATAAATCAAAATATTGATGTTTAAATAAAAAACATTGATATGTTTAAATAAAAATAAATAATAAATAGATTAAAACGTTGATGTTTAAATAAACAAATCCCAATATTTATGTTTAAATAAATAAAAAATTAATGTGTAAATAAAATAATAATAAATAATCAAATAATCAAATATTGACTGACTGGCTGCTTGATTGACTAATTGACTGATTGATTAATTCATTGATTGACTGATTGATGCATTTATCCAGTAACAGTGTTATTCTTGTTCTGATCAAGAAAATCTAGCTCACATCAACTTACAGTATAAAACCAGTCTCTCAGATTTCAGTGTACAGTGGATGAAAATGTCTTCAGACAAGCTAATACATCATTAGTTGAATGAAAGATGACTGAGCAAAATATTTTAAGCACATATTAAAAGTCATCCAGATAGCTACAAGACAAATCTGACATCTGAGCAGCATTTCAAGTCAATTATCTTTGATAAGGACGGAGAGGTTGATGATGGATCACAATGTCAATTAAAGCGTCATCTGCTTGACTGATTAAATTAATTTCCTAGCAGCTTCCTGCCCTATTCCACTCAGGGGTCATGCTGTTTTTTTTAAACGTGATCTTCACAGCATTTCAGCTCGAGAATGATGTTGAATAAAGGTTACCAGGATCAAGCAGAAAATAGTTTCATATTGGCTCTTTTGCTGAAGGCAACACGCTGTCACTTGAACCTGACGGGGTGTAGAAACAAACCCGTAATAATGCTTAAACTTTTATTAAAAACTCACTGCAAGTCAAGGTCTGAAAGTGATCAAATGTTATCTTCAACTCAAAATATTTTAAAAAATTAAACGTCAAACTAAGAATTCAAACTGTGGATTTGCCCAAGAAACCAAAGTCTGCAAAAAACCATCATCAAACATCTCTGAACTCTGAACATTTTTCATCAAATTCCTCCAAAACCCCAATCGCTCTGAACTGCTATTCACATCCATTAACAGCTCTACGCTTTTATTTCTCCTAAGAAATTCTAGGAGAAAAATATGAGACGTATTCAATACTTTAGAGCTCAATTAGGTCTCTTGAGTTATAAAAAAAACTGTGCAAAATTGTTTTCCTCTGAGATTGTTCATACAGTAGCTAAAGGGATCAATTAAACTGTTGAAGAAAGCTCCTGATAAGCATTCATTTACAGTAACTACATAATGGACTCTCAAAATACTGCAGCATCTTGTGCTTCTGCTGTAAAAAATACTCCAGTTTGCATCTGAACATGTAATTAAGGCACTACAGATACCGACTACATGTAACATCCGAACAACCATCACATCCTCCACAGTCAATTACTGGCTGAAGCAGAAACACAAGCATCTTCAGGACAGAGTTATTCAATGAGTAAGCATTCTTCAGATGCATCATGTATGCTAGAAAATAATGACAGTATCTAATGCATATACGTATGAGCTGGTCCATAGAATAGGCTATATTTAAACTTGATGTTGAACTTAAACACAGTTTTACAGAATAGCTCAAAAATGTGAACATCGATTTATAAAACATAGTCCATATGACTTGTGCACAACATTCCAAGTTTTCTGAAGTCATACGATAGTTTTCAGAGACAAAAATAACAAAATTTTCTCATGCACTGACAAAATTTTCACTGAATAATTGCTAGATTTTTTTACAGTGGTTTTGTCAGATGTTTGTCAGAGCAAAAATGGGGTTTGTTCTACTTTTATGGTCTTTTAGATTTGCTTAAAGATTCTTTGAAAAAGTAAAAAATCTAACTTGGTTACAAAACAGCAGCATGAGGGTGAGTAAACAATGACTGAACTACCCAAATTGTAAGCTATTTAGTAATTAAATTTTTTTTAAAGACAATAATTTTTACTTGTCTAGAAAATCCTTCTTGATTTAAAAATGTTTAAATATTTTGTCTGGAAACAAAAAAAAAAAATTCAAAGAAAATTGCACGTTTCAAGTCTTATTGTACCACTTTACAACGTTTTTGGCAAAAAGCTGCCAAATTATATATTTTTTGTATTAAAGATACTTTTTTAAATGATTTTTTGATGCTGTTCACTTCATTTAAACAATTTAATTTATTTTGATTTAACACAATTGTATTAGGTTTCTAATTTAAACATGATTGCATCATGTTAAACTGACTTGATACAGTTCGTTTTTGGCTTAACTTGCACAAATATGCAATCTTTAATACAAAACAAACTTTTTTTCTGTCTAATTTGGCAGTTCTTTGCCAAAATGTTGCAAATTGTGCAATAAGACTTGAAACGTGCATCTTCAGGACAACGGTTATTCAATGAGTAAGTATTCTTTAGATGCATCATGCATGCTAGAAAATAATGACAGTATCTAATGCATATACGTATGAGCTAAGAATAGGCTATATTTAAATTTGATGTTGAACTTCAACACAGTTTTAAAGAATAGCTCAAAAATGTGAACCTTTGATTTACCCCCTTCTTGTTTCAACCCTGTAAACTATTAGTTTGTACAGTTTATAGTAATCACAGATGTCAAAAAGTAACAAATACATAGTCCATATGACTTGTGCACAACATTCCAAGTTTTCTGAAGTAATACAATAGTTTTCAGAGAAAAAACAACTAAATCTTTCCATGCACTGAAAAAAATTTCACTCAATAATTGCTAAAACATTCCACAAATAATACAAAAAAACCTGCAAGTAGCACTGAAAAAAAAACTTTTGAAAACTCATTTTTACAGTGGTTTTGAAAAGCAATGTTAAGCGTTAAGGAAGAAAAACCTGGCATGATGTGCAATTTTTGAATCTGAAGAGATGTGAGATCTTTATCAGAGCAAAAATGGGATTTGTTCTACTTTTATGGTCTTTTGGTCATTATGAACTGTCCTTGCACTAGATGTGTTTAAAGATTTTAAAAATAACAGATCTTTTAAATTTGGCTAGAAAATAGCAGCATGAAGGTGAGTAAACAATGACTGAACTACTGAACTACATTTTAGACAACAAAGCCAATTACTAGAGATCAAGAACATCCTTCAACAGAGCAAATTAACATTTAAAAGAATAATTCAGACAAAAAAAATGAATTTTGACTCTTATTCCAAACCTGTAAACTATCTTTTTTACCATTCATAGTGACCACAGCTGTCAAAGGAACCACAAAAGTAGTCTGTTTTCTAAAGTCACACAATAGTTTTGTGAGACAAAGACCAAATCATTTCACACACTTTAAAGTAGAAACAATTTTTACTCTGATATTGCTAGTCATTTTCACAAGCAACAAAGGAACTGTGAGTAACACGTTAAATTAAACGCAGAAAGGCTAAAATAGTATTTCTTGTAAAATGTGCTCCAATAAACTGATTTAAAAACTACTTTTTACAGCAGTTTTGAGAAGCAATGTTGGTTTGCTGTTAAGGAAGTCAACCGTAGCATGATGTGCCATCTTTGAATCTAAAATCAATATGAATGTGATTTGAGATCTTTGTCAGAGAAAAAAATGGGGTTTGTTCTACTTTTATGGTGTTTTGGTCATTATGAACTGTCATTGTACTGAAGATTTAAAAAAAAAATAAAAAAAATGATCTTTTAAAATTTGGCTACAAAATAGCAGCCCGAGGGTAAATAAACAATGACTGAACTACCCATTTTATAAGCTGTTTTTGGACAACAAAAAGCAAATCACTAGAGATCAAAAACATCCTTCAACTGAGCAAAAATAGCCATGCAGATTTAAAATAATAATTCAGACAAAAAGAGTTTTGACTCATTGTCTTGTTGTTCAAAATCTGTAAACTATCAGTTTTACCATTCATAGTGACCACAGCTGTCAAATAAACCACAAAAGTAGTCAGTTTTCTAAAGTCATACAATAGTTTTCAGAGACAACAACCAAATCTTCCCACACGCTGAAAGTATTGTATGAACATTTTTTTCTCAGAAATTGCTAGTAATTTTCACAAGTAACAAAGAAACTGCAAGTAACATGTTGAATTAATGATAGAAAGACTGAAATACTATTTATCATTTATACGGTGGTTTGGAGAAGAAATGTAGGTCTGGCATTAAGGAAGTCAAACCTGGCATGACATGCAATTTTTGAATCTGAAGTCAATGTGAATAGGATCTGAAATCTTTGTCAGAGCAAAAAAGTGGTTTGCTCTACTTTTATTAGTGGTGCAACGGATCACAAAACTCACGGTTCGGATCACATCACGGATTTTGAGTCACGGATCGGATCATTTTTCGGATCAGCAAAAAAAAAAAAAAAAGTTTTTAAATAATTTCTGAATGCTAACTAAGTACTTCTAATCCACAGCAAAAACTACTAGCTGAACTAATAAAGTCAGTAACAAAACAAGAACAGTTACACAAATGACAAGTGTAGATGAATACACAATAAAGTTACTAATAAAATCAATAACACTAGTATTCAGGTGCAGATATGTAATAGTTAATTGTAAAATAACTAGTGCTTCTCACTGCAGGTATTTATAGGATGCTGTCTCTTTAAGCGCTAATGCAAGTCCCTCTGGCACGCATCTTTCTCAGCTGTTTCAGTTCACCGAAGACATAAACGACTGTGTTTACCAGAATACAAAAACGGGTATTTAAACATAACTTTGTATGTATGTTAAGAGAAGTTTTAAAGAGGAATCAATCTGTGAATCACGCAGTCTAAATCGCGCGTCTCTCTCTCTCTTTGCGCGTGCACGCTTGTGTGCGGCAGCGGTAAAAATACATAAAAAACAGCGCGCGTGTTCTCTTTTGCTGCAGCACTTTAAACTGTTTGAAATGGTAAATTGGCAAGACAAAACATGTGCAAATTATAAACTTTTACTCTATGATGGTTAAACTTAAATTAATCCGCGAACCACATGCGTACCGAACCGTGGAGTCCGGTCCGTACGGATCACGGATCATCTACGATCCGTTGCACCCCTAACTTTTATGGTGTTTTCAATCAAAAAACTGATTACAAAATGGCAGCAGGTGGAGTAAACAATGACTGAACTATCCAATTTTTAAGTTGTCTGCTCATTTTGAACAAAGAAAATCCCTAGAGATCAAGACCATCCTTCAACAGAGCTAATTACATAACCATGCAGATTTACAAAATAATAAGACAAAAATTAGAGTTTTGGCTCATCCTCTTCCTCTCGTTGTTTCAAACCTGTAAGTTATCAGTTTTACCACAGCTGTCAAAGGAACCACAAATGTAGTCAGTTTTCTAAATTCATACAATAGTTTAATGAGACAAAGACCAAATCTTCCCAGGCACTGAACGAAATTTGGTGTGAAAACAATTTTCACAAATAACAAAGAAACTGCAAGTAACACCTTGAATTAAAGGTAGAAAGACTGAAATAGTATTTCTTGGAAAATGTGCTCCAATGAACTCATTCAAAAAAAATAATTTTTACAATGGATTTGAGAAGCAATGTTGGTTTGCTGTCATGACGTGCCATTTTTGAATCTGAAATCAATGTAAATGTGACTTGAGATCTTTGGGTTTTGTTCATTATGTGGTGTCATTACAAACAGTCAAACTTGCTTAAACATTCTCCAAAAAATAAAAAATCCAATTTGGTTACATAACAGGAACATGAGATTGAGTAAACAATGATTGAACTACCCAAATTTTAAGCTGTCTGCTCATTTTGGCAAACAAAGACAATTACTAGAGATCATGAACATCCTGTAACAGAGCAAATTAAACAACCATACAGAATTAAAAGAATAATTAAGACTTTTGACTCATCCTTTTGTGTTTAGAATCTGTAAACTATCAGTTTTACTATTCATAGTGACCACAGCTGTCAAAGGAACCATACAAGTAGTCACGTTTTTTAAGTCATACAATAGTTTTGTGGGACAAAGACCAAATCTTCCCACACACTGAAAGAAACTTTTACTCAGAAATTGCTAGTCATTCTCACAAGTAACAAGTTGAATTAAATGTAGAAAGACTGAAATAGTATTATCTCCCAAAAACGATTTCCATTAATCTCTTCAATAAACTTTGAAAAATCAATGATTTAAAGACCTAATGTTCTTAACCTGGCATGACATCCTATTTTTGAATTTGAAACCAATGTGAATGTGACTTGAAATCTCCGCCAGAGAACAAAAATGGGTTTTGTTTTATATTTATGGTTGTTTTGTCATTCCAAACTGTCCTCAGATTAGATTTGCTTAAAGATTCTTCAAAAAAATCCACTTTGGTGTAAAAAAATCAGAATGAGGGTGGATAAACCATGACTGAACTGCCCAAACTTTACGCTGTCTGCTCGTTTTGGACAACAAAGCCAATCACTAGAGATCAAGGACATCCTTCAACTGAGCAAATGAAATAACCAAGTTTTCTAAAGTCTAACAAGTTTTATGAGTTTTCATTTTAAAGTTTTCTACTGTTCATAGTGACAACAGCTGTCAAACTTTAAAAATGACCAAAAATTACATAAAGTAGTCTGTTTTCTAAAGTCAAACAATAGTTTTATAAGACAAAGACCAAATCTTTCCATGCACAAAATAAATTTGGTGTAGAAACAAATTTCACTTGGAAATTGCTAGTCATTTTCACAAGTAACAACAAAACTGCATGTAACATGCTGAATTAAACGTAGAAAGACTGATATAATATTATCTTGTCAAACGATTGCCAATAACCTCTCCAATAAAAATAATTTTTACAATGATTTAAAGACCCAGTGTTGGTTTGATGTCAAGGACGTAAAACTTGTGCATGACATTTGCCATTTTTAAATCTGAAATCAATGTGAATGTGACTTGAAATCTTTGCCAGAAAACAAAAATGGGGTTTGTTTTATATTTATGGTGTTTTGGTCATTACGAACTGTCTTGCTTAAACTAACTTGCTTAAAGATTCTTCAATCAAATCCCCTTTAGTGTAAAAAAAAAAAAAAAAAAAAAAAAAATGAGGGTGAGTAAACCATGACTGAACTGCCCAAACTTTACGCTGTCTGCTCATTTTGGACAACAAAGCCAATCATTAGAGATCAAGGACATCCTTCAACTGAGCAAATGAAATAACCAAGTGGATTTAAAAAAAATAATTCAGACAAAAATGAGAGATTTGACTCATCCTGTAAAATATCAGACAAAGACCAAATCTTCCCACACACTAAAAAGCAATTTGGTGTAGAAACAATTTTCACTCAGAAATTGCTAGTAATTTTCACAAGTAACAAAGAAATTGCATGTAACACGTTGAATTAAACGTAGAAAGACTGAAATAGTATTATCTTACAAAACAATTTTCATAATCTCTCCAATAAAAATAATTTGACCAATAACTTAAAACCAGTCACTAGAGATTAAGGAGTTCCTTGAACTGAGCTAATGAAATAACCATGAGAATTTAAAATAATAATTCAGACAAAAATTTGAGTTTTGACTCATTCTCTTGTTGTACCAAACCTGTAAATGATCAGTTTTACTGTTCATAGTAACCACAGCTGTCAAACTTTTAAAATAAATACCAAAAAGTACATAAGAGTAGCCAGTTTTCTAAAGATTTATGAGACAAAGAGCACATCTTCCCACATACTGAAAGAAATATGGTGTAGAAACAACTTTCACTCAGAAATTGCTAGTAATTTCCACAAGTAACAAAGAAACTGCAAGTAATATGTTGAATTAAAAGTAGAAAGACTGGAAAAGTATTATCTTGCAAAATGACTTCCAATAATCTCTTCAATAAACTTTAAATGATTTAAAGACACAGTGTTGGTAACCTAGTATGACTTGACAATGTGAATGGTATTTGAGATCTTTGCCACAGAACAAAAATGGGTTTTGTTCTATATTTTTGTTGTTTTGGTCATTACAAACTGTCCTCAGACTAGACTTGCTTTAAGATGCCTAAATAAAAATCCCTTTTGGTGTGAAAAAAGCAGAATGAGGGCAAGTAAACAATGCCTGAACTATTTCCGATACCCAAACAGTTTTTTAGACAACAGAGCCGAGAGCTATAGATCAAGGACATCCTCTAGCTGAGCGAATGAAAGCACCATGCGGATTCGCAAACTCAAAAACACCCCAGACCATCTACGCCAAGACCAAGCAAGTGGGACCTAGATCAATAATCTCAAATGAGATGAAAAATTATTTCATTGGCCTTCCCATCTTACACACTGCCCAATTTTCGAAGCGCCTCTTATTAAAAATGCATCAAGAGAGCCTTGAAGGCAGTGCAGCGCTGTTTGTTTGGCCAAGGACATTATATGAGAAATAACTTCAAAGCCAAGCCACGACTGCAATACCCGCGGCCTTGTCTCATCGCTGGAGCGCTGTTGATAGAAGAAAGCCACTAAATATTTGCATTCAGGAAAAAAGGGCCCATTATTTACCAACGTGACATCATGATGAATTGACTAGATCTCAGAGCTGAACTACAGTAATCATGCTTTCTGTCCGACGGCATTTCAATCCCAATACGCTATGACATTTACCTACACCGGGAGGGAAATGTAATGAGGACGTTAGTATGCACAATGATCCGCTGTTGTTTGGCACACGTACGCAAGAAAGCTAAAAAAATGAATACGAGGGAGGTTAATGTCGTGCTGCGGCAGCGCAACTTCATTCTATAATTTCCATTAGATTTCCATTAGACTGAGTCACTAAGCACTAACACATGCGAGGGAACACTGCATGAGTTTAAAGGTGTTTGTTCAAAGTAAAAATGCTTTTAAACAGCAACATGGGGGATTTTTACTCATCTAGTCAGCTTCAAGTCATGTCAAATACAACTCAGGTTGATTGCAACACCAAAAGATGGATTTTACTTTTCAAACCGAGCACATTTGCAGTATAATAAACTGATCAATCAACAGACCTGCTTGTTATTTCATTCACAACACACCAGCAACTATCTCAGATGGATTATTTATTCTTCACAACTCACTACTTTTACCCTACGAGCTGCTATTTGTGACAGACGGTTCTGGTGGGCAGTTATGAGCTATTTCTGTGTCGCTCTGTGAGCTTAGGCTGCCGGTTATAAATCTAATGCATAAACATACGAACACCAATCAATCATGCCTACTGTCCAGTACTACAAGACCCATGCAACCTGTGCTTTTCATTAAAGCAAAGCCCTGCAGAAATCCTGAACTGTGCACTTCATTAAAAAGATTAATAAGACCGGTCATATTATACAGTGAGAGAGAGAAAACCGGCAGAGAGAAAGAGTTTTCAGAGTCAACATGGGAAATAAAAATAAACAAATCAAATTAAGCATTTGAAGGTGCAAATACAGCAGCTGCGTTACAACAAAACAATAAAAAAAACTTGAAATAAAAAAAAACTGCGTGATAAAGCTATCCAGCAATGTGTCCATCAACCCATCTGTCCACCTACTTAGATTGCATAGTTATCTAACTCTCTCTCTTTCTCTCAGTGTTACTGAAAAAAAATATTTAGATTTTTTTTTATAATTACATGTGCCACTGCAAAGTATTACGAGATGACTTTGTGCTATATAACTTACAGGTCCTTACTATACATGTCATTAAATTGCATAATAATAACCTTTTTGAGTCACTGAAATGTTAATGTAAATTTACCAATAAGAGTATCATGTGGATGGTAACATGCAACATTAAATGCCTTGAAAACAAATTTAGGACAAAACAACCTGTAAATAATTTCTAATAAGGGGGGGATGCCCCTTTCAGCATAAATTATGTTTAATTAGCGCATATATTATATATTAAAAATACATGCAATGCATGCTGTTTTCAATTTATTTGTACAGTAAAACTACACATATTGCCTTGTTAAATATACATTTTCCTTTTTCCAACATTTTCCAACATTTTGCACACGCAACAGAAATATTAGTAATGCTACAATGTACAGAGATCGAGAGAGACAGAGAGAGAGAGAGAGAGATTTTAAGCAGTGCTCACTTCCATAGCTGTACTAGATAGATAGATAGATAGATAGATAGATAGATAGATAGATAGATAGATAGATAGATAGATAGATAGATAGATAGATAGATAGATAGATAGATAGATAGATAGATAGATAGATAGATAGATAGATAGATAGATAGATAGATAGAAATGTTAACATTACTTTTGCTCACTCCCAGTATCTATTGAATCGAGAACTTAAAATCTAATGAGAACATATGCGATGAAAATTGACGTTTTTAAAAGAACAAACGTCTTGAAACGGGACAAAATGAAAACAAATCACCAAAAAATCTGTCCTGTGATAATGGAATCGACTACTGAGCGCATAAAGATGCTTTTCGAATATGATAGTTACGGATGCACGTGAACACACGTATGTTCAGCATTAAGCCTGTGTTATACAGACACAACTGAGGCTCTGTAAACTCCTGCCTATGTTTTTGCGTTTTCCCATCTCATCCAGACACCTGCAGCCCCTCAGTCTCCTCACAAACCCACCGATAGCAGCAGCAGCACTTACCCTGCACACACGACAGTATACAGCAGAACACTATATTCCCAATGATAAATCCAGTTTTAATCGTCATCGTGGTAGCGTGAGCGCATCTGATACATCCTCTATGTGAAAGCACTAGAAATCCTCGCCATCCCTCATTATCAGCTGCTTTCATAGTCTCAAGTGTCCGGCAGAAACGGATATTCCTCGCGCTGGAGAGGAGACTGATCGCTGGAGTCAGTCAGCGCTGGATGTATGAGGAGACCAACAGCAGCAACCTTGACGAGGACTCAACCATCTCGCCAACAGGGGCACAAAGTATTCTCTGTACTCCTCATATGACTCTCCTCACTTACAGAGCAGCGCATGCTGCTTTCAATGCATCTCTAATGAACGCATGCATTCACATGCACGTTGCATTTCACGAAGAGTTGCCAAATTCACGCGCGTTACTGTTTTAAACGTTGCCAAATGTTGCGGCGTCGTTTTAAAAAGTGAATGCATGCAATCGGCGACATCTGTGCGTCGTCATTGATCACTATTTGGAGTGTGTAATGTATTCCAAAAATAAAATGGATTGCCAAATGCGCGCTTTGAATGTTGGCAACGCATCGGGCAAATGCATGCACATAGAGCGTGTATCGAACGTTCCACACAATGCAGAACGAAAGCAATTGCATTTAACAAATAGTTACCAAATGTTACTTAACTACTGAAATAATTCAAACAGAGACGCATCAACAAAAGCAACGCCTTACTCTAATAATGCATAGAATAGTTTGCATGCGTTATATCTGAAAATGTTTGCAATGCACCAAGCAAAAGCACTGCTTTAATAAATGCATGCAGAAAAAGTGCTTTGTCATTAAACATTGCATGTACGCACAAAGTTGCGTGTTTATATATTTAACATATTTGCACTGCATCAACTAAAACCTATGCATCAGTTTGTGTTGCATTATCATAATCAGTCTATTCCAGCACTTCATTAAAAGTGGGAGAGCGTCCAATTTATCTATGTATAGCCCCCCCTAAGGTACATTTAATCAAAGATGGGATTTTAGAGGGAGTCTTCCGCCATCTGTAGGTTAGGACCACTTCTGTTCCATACAGCACTCTAACACACACACACACACACACACACACACACACACACACACACACAGAGAGAGAGAGAGAGAGACAACTTCTCTCTCTCCCTCTGATAAAGCTAATATACGCACACGCATGCATTCAGATAAGGATGGCTGAGAGCTTGGGTTTCTTTGGAAAATATTTGTTGACAGCTAAAGATTATAGTCATCAGAAAGATAGAGGCTCGTAATATATACAAATTGAAGATGTTTTCTATAGCAGGGCTTGAAAAGCGTCAACAGTGTGAACACACATAGAGGTCAGTCAAGAGCTGTCCGTGGTGCTGAATTAATTACTCCACACTATAGACTGCAGAAGGTGCAATTAAACGAATAGTTCACCCGTAAACTCACCCTCATTTACTCATCCTAAAATATCAAAGTATGATGACGCTTTCTATAGAAGACAAAAGGAGACTTTTAAAGTGACTGTCAAACTTTAAAAAAAGGACAAAAAAGCACAATAAAATCATCTTCTAATTATGTGATATGCGCATTAAAAACAGCATAAAATGATTCATCTTGCCCTCAACTGTAGCTCCTTTGTGCTTCTGTATATTCAAAATGTGTGTATTGTGATCGGTAATGAGACACATGAGAACCAATGACTTGACCTGACAGCAAGTTTAAAGAGGTTCTTGTCTTTCTTTCTTCAGTTAAAAAGAAATTAAGGCTTTTGAGGAAAATATTCCGGGATTTTTCTCCGTATAGTGGACTTCAAAGGGGATCAACAGGTTGAAGGTCTAAATTGCAGTTTCACTGCAGCTTCAAAGGGCTCTACACGATCAGAGGAATAAGGGTCTTATCTAGCGAAACAATCAGTCATTTCCTAAAAAAACAAAAATAAAATAAAATAGTAAAAATTATATTTTTAGTCTTGCACTAGCTCTGTGATGTGCGTCCACAACTTCAATGTGCACTAAGCAATGATAGGTGAGTAACGCTGATTTTGCATTGTTTCACTCAATTTATCTGTGTTTGCTTTTGTGTGTCATCTTCGCTTGTTTCCACGATTGCCATTATGCCAGGGTTGTGTATGTATGTGTGGGATGGAGATATCAAAATAGGGGCGAGGTCTTGTTGGGCTATGGGCGTGTTTGCTTTGGTGCTTTTAAATATTAGAATTGTTTGGCAAAAATCGCTTAGTGCACCTTTCGTGCATTACGTAATCATGTTGGAAAAGTCTAGCGTGGTAAGTTCTTTGTCTGTGTGCTTTGGTTCAAAATGGTAGGTTAGGGCAAAAACTTTAAAATCATAAAATGTTGTTTTTCCTTTTTTTGTATAAGGTGTTTGACTTTATACATTTTGCTTAATACTGGGTCGGTACTTCCGCCTACATCATGCGTGACCTTTTCAATGTGACTACATAATGTGTGAAGTCGAGCTAGTGCAAGATGAGCATTTGTGGTTAAAAAGTATATACATGTATGTATATATATATATATATATATATATATATATATTAATTTTTCTTTAAAAAAGTATAGATTATTTCGTCAGATAACACCTTTATTCCTTTGAAGCTGAACTGAAACTGCAGTTTGGACCTTCAACCCGTTGGCTTCCATTGAAGTCCACTATAAGGAGACAAAAAAAGAAAGACATGAACATCTTGGATGACATGGGGGTGAGTAAATTACCAGGAAATTTTTATTCTAGAATTGAATTTATCTTTGAAAGGAGTAGTTCACTTTCAGAACAAATATTTACAGAATTTACTCACCCCCTTGTCATCCAAGATATGTCTTTCTTTCTTCAGTAATAAAGAAATTATGTTTTTTGCCATCAGAATGAGAGTCCAAACAGCTGAGACAAACATCACAATAATCCACAAATAATCCACATCAATCCAGTCCATCAGTTAGCATCTTGTGAAGCCAAAAGCTGCATTTTTGTAAGAAACAAATCCATCATTAAAGAGTTTTAACTTCAAACCGTTACATCTGGCCAAAATATGAATCCATAATCCATATTAAGACCCCTTTGTCATCCAAGATGTTCATGTCTTTCTTTCTTCAGTCATAAGGAAATTGTTTTTTGAGAAAAAAACTAGCGAAACGATTGGTTATTTTCTAAAAACAAATTGACAATTTATATATTTCTAACCTCAAATGCTCGTCTTGTCTAGCTCTGTGTATTCCGGTTCAAGACAGTTAGGGTATGTCGTAAAACTCCCATGTCATTTTCTTCTCCAACTTCAAAATCGTCCTGCATCACTGTTTTACCTTTTTTCGTAAAGAACATTTGGTCTTTGCGCGTTCACTTGGATAAGATGGGAGTTTTTCGACATACCCTAACTCTTAAACTGGAATACACCGTACACGCAGAGCTAGACAAGATGAGCATTTACATTCAAAAACTATAAAAATTGTCAATACTTTTTAAGAAAATAACCAATCGTTTCGCTAGATAAGACCCTTCTTCCTCGGCTGGGATCACTTAGAGCCCTTTGAAACTGCATTTAAACTGCATTTAGGAAGTTCAAATTCGCGGGCACCATAGAAGTCCACTATATGGAGAGAAATCCTGAAATGTTTTCCTCAGAAAACAATTTCCTTACGACCGAAGAAAGAAAGACATGAACATCTTGGACGACAAAGGGGTGTTATTATAGATTATGGACTCGTATTTTGGCCAGACGGTTTGAAGTTAAAACTCTTTAATGATGGATTTGTTTCTTACAAAAATGCAGCATTTGGCTTCACAAGATGTTAATTGATGGACTGGATTGATGTGGATTATTTGTGGATTATTGTGATGTTTGTCTCAGCTGTTCAGACTCTCATTGTGACGGCACCCATTTACTGGAGAGGATCCATTGGTGAGTGATCTAATGCTAAATTTCTCCAAATCTGATGAGGAAACAAACTCATCTACATCTTGGATGAAATGACAATTCTCATTATGTTCCAAACCTGCAAGAGTTTTTCTTCTACGGAACACAACAGATACTTTGAAGAATGTTGGTAACCAAACAGTTCCTATTGACTTTTATTGTATTTGTCTTCCACACAATGGAAGTCAATGGGAACAGAAACTACACAGGATGGAACAACATGACTACTGTTGTGTTCTATTGACTCCTGGACGTGTTCTTAGAGAAAATCACATACAGCACACCAAGTTGCACAGCAATATCCAGAGCTGTCATTGTGGTACATCGATACATATTGCATGACACAAGCACGCTGTGAACCCAAGACACATACTACTCTAGTGCCAAAAGCAGGTGAAAAACAGCTTTTGAATTATAGTTGTTTGAGAATCAGCTGGGAAATCCAAGACTGATGCATTTCTTTACATTCTGATCCAGTGAACACAGCATGTCCCATGCAACTTACACTCCTGCCAAGCATAAGCCCACACACTGCAACACAGCACCACTGCAATAACATCTATGATACATGGTCATGAATGCAAAGCATGCTGCTTTTCTATGATTTATTTCTAGAGCAACCCATCTGTCCATTGATTTGGTGGAGGCCAGCAAAGCTGCTACTCACTGAAAACCTGGCTTGCTGTCAAAGCGTTTGTTTCATATCAATACAACTGAAATTAGATATATAAACGAGCAGTGTTGGAGGCAACGTGTTATGCAATCAAATTCTGTTTTTCAAGCATCGCTTGTTAAATTTGCTCCATAACATGCATTTTCTGATTGATGCGATTGAGAACCTTTCTCTTCCTCGCGTTGGGATTAATAGGGGTGTATTTTAAGGCGTGTACGAAAACACGTTTTAGTATGCGAGAGCAAGATGAGTATTATATTTCTAAAGTGTGAGAGACAAGCACAGCGGGACAAAGACTTCTTTCGGCTCGCCCTGAGATTTATGTTTTAGAAACGTCAAAATACTGCCGGTAAGCAAAAATAAATCCGAGCACTTTAATGGAATCGGGTTATAGTTGTTATTTGTAGCGAACAAAATGGCAGAATTTAGGGGTTGCATCAGAGCAGTGGGGGATTTGCTCTGCCCTGGAGCCCGAGGTACGGCCACTATGAACTTTGCCAATGCAATTTCATGGTACAGCCTATATACGATTGCATGCAAACATGTCTGGGGGTTAAGACTTGTGCACAGCAAAAAATACCACTTCTGATGTGCAAAAACATCTGCAAGCTAAGCATCACACCTCAATTCTGGAGCAGAGAGTCTTAGGCCAAAAGTAAATCCTCTGCATGCTTTTAAAAGTGATACAAAAATAGACAGATAATTATATTACATAAGAAAAATGTAGTTAATAATATAATATCATACGACATAATATAATATATAAATCCTGCATGGTTTTAAGGGTCATACCCTTAAAAAAAAGGAGCCCTAATAAAATTATACTATAATTTAAATAAAAACTGTAATAAAATGAAATAATATATTCTAGCAAATGAGTAATATTTAAAATAGAAAGGTAAAAAATCGGCAAATAAATTTATAGTATAGTAGGAAAATGTAATGATATTATTTTATTTATTGATTTTTTTTTCTTTTTTTTTTAACAAAGAATATATTATATAGTAAGGGAAAAAAATATAAATTCTGCATGTTTTAAGGGTCATACCAAAAAAAGAAGCCCTGATAAAATTATACTATAATAATTATAATATATTATATAATATAGCATATGTACTTAATATGTAATATAGAAAAGGAAAAATATAAATCCTGCAAGTTTTTAAGTCATACAAAAAAGGGCACTGAAAAATTACAGTATAATACAAAAGTTATATTATATTATATTAAAAGAAAAAAATACGAAAATCCTGCATACTTTTAGAAGTAAAATAAAAGAGCACTAATAAAATTATAGAGTATAGTTTAAAAAAGGAAATAAAATAATACATATATTATGTAAATAGTATAGAAAGAATATATAAATATAAATAAAAATGTGAATTTCTTATTCATTTAATTGTAATATTTTATTTTACTTCATAAAGAATATATAATATAGAAAAAATATGAATCCTGCATGCTTTTAAGAGCAAAAAAAGAGCATTATATAGTTCAAAAAGGAAATTAAAGAATAAATGTTATAGTATAATATAGTATAGTAAAGTGTAGTATATAATATTATAAATAATACAAAAAGGAAATATATAAAATATATAAAATTACAGTACAATAGAAAAAGTATTTGAACTAATAATATAATATAATATAATATATAATATAATATATAATATAATATATAATATTACTATAATTAAAAATAATAATAATTAAAATATATTATTTATTATAGCATATATAAGTAATATAATATAAAATAATATAATATAATATAATATAATATAATATAATATAATATAATATAATATAATATAATATAATATAATATATAATATAAATCTTGCATGCTTTTAAGGGTCAAAAGAAGCCCTGATAAAATTATACTACCATTTAAAATAATAATTATAATTATAATATATTATATATTATAGCAACTGTATGTAATATATAATATAGAAAGGGAAAATATAAAACCTGCAAGTTTTTAAGAGTCATACATAAAAAATGGGCACTGAAAAATGTATAGTATAATACAATTTTTTTTAATTATTATATTATATTATATTATATTATATTATATTATATTATATTATATTATATTATATTATATTAAAATATATTAAAATGGTTTAAATAGTTTAAAAATTATAGAAATGACATAGAAATAATATATATAACTATAAAAAGGCAAAAACAAATCCTGCATGCTTTTAAGAGTCATATACAAAAGATATAAATTTAGTACAACAGAAAATATCTATTTTTAAAATAAAATAAAAAATAAAATAAAATAAAATAAAATAAAATAAAGGGAAAATCTGGTTACTGATAATATTTCAGTATATGACAGAAAAAAGAAAAAAGTAATAATAAAAAAAAACCTTGACAATGCAATTTCATGGTACAGCCTACATACTATTACAAGCAAACATGTCTGGGGGTAAAACTTGTGCACCGCACAAAAAAAAAAAAGCATCTCTAATGTGAAAAATATCTGCAAGCTAAGCATAACACCTCAACACCTCATTCAAACAAACAGCGAGAGAATAGTAACCGAGAGTGTATTTTCAACAGAACCTGTTACATTTTATAATGAATAACGTAACACTGTAACCCATTACTTTCCCTAAAACTGTATGTCAAGAAACTGCACTAAAAACAGACATCATGCCAGTGTCTGCATCATTCATGTTACAACCCCAACATGCTTGTCTGAGGAGTTAAACACAAGGCCCCTGTGGGCTACACAGCGCGGTGAAAGAATGCTCCAGACTTGTTTCTGTCATCTTTAATACAGCTTTGAACATGACTGCGGTAGGATGCGTGCAACTTGGACATTTGGGGCTTTGATTTCCGCTTCATTAGCATAGATTAAGAGAGAGAGGGAGTTATCCAGGGAAGCTGGGCTGGAGGTTCGGCCTCCGCTAACAATCTGCATCGGCCTCCCTGCCAACAATAGGCTCCATCTGAAGGTCTGGTTCAAAGATGAGAGGGAGCATTACAGAAACTCATTAGCGATGCACTTTGCGAGGTCTCGTCTGCCCCCACGTTCTGCCTGCTGGCCAATTTAATAACTAGCCACTCTCACCTCGTCTGATCCGCTCTGCTTTCTGAATTCCAGGCAAGTCCCTCTTACAGTCCTTCCAATTTAGTCTGTTAACCGCCAAGGTGCGCCATCTATTTCCACCCATCTGGAAGCACTGATCTGGTACTTCTATCAGCTCGCAAAGGTCGTCAAGCATCTCTCGATGTTTCTTTTTGACCAAAGAAATGTTGAGCTGCACTATATCTGAAATTGCTGAGGAAAAAAATAAACACTGTTTTTCTGAAATGTTTGTAATTTCAGAGCTTCTGCCATTTTTAAAGTCAAGTGTGTCATTTGTTTGTTGTTGTTTTTAGCCACGGAGGTCTATCTTACCTGGAGGACGCATCCGTTTAGCTGTCTGGCAGGCGCTCAGCTGGCACCGGGAAGGATGTATGCAATTTGAAATCTGCCATCTTTGCTCATGGC